>NC_134842.1:1515565-1826020 GCF_965363235.1 Mytilus galloprovincialis
GACCAAAACTTACCTGTATTATTAGTGATCTATGTTTACACCTTATACATTATATATCATTATTGTTAAAACGTTTGTCACCGAAGAAGGCCATTTGTTGAGCCGAAATATTTGCAATTATTGTATAATTTATATCATTTGTTCAGTTTTTCCATCTTTGTGCAATGATATTCAACACTTGTTAGTGTTTTGTTTTCCATCTATTTATCGGTATTGTTACACAATCTTTCAGACTCATATAATTTTTCCTGTTTGTGTAGTATTGTCAATTGTGATGATCCAATACCTATTAAGTTTACTGGTTGGTAGATTCTTATAGACTCTATATTATTTTTGGGCTACCTGCATTGTGTTTTTCACGATCCCAGCAGACTTATATTCCAACTGTGTACAACATGAATTATGATCAATATTTCAAACAACTAAGGATCACTAAACAACAACAAATTAGTACTAGACACCATCTTTCTAATTACTGTCATTATATTGACAATAATGTTATTCCCAGTGGCTTATGTATTAAAGCACTGCCTCAAACTACCGGCAACCTGTCTGATACATTTCTTCGTAGGTGGGATCAAACCTTATTTCACTGTTCTCTCCGTCTACTCATACTCCTTAGAGAACACTGTATTGAACATCTTAAAAATCTAACACTTCAATTTGACTCCTTGTCTCAGGCTTGCAAAACAGATCTAATAGCAAGCGAATTCGAGAACATCCAAGAGCGCCTGAGAGATATAACCAACACTAAGACCGCCACTCTCCGCTCCAGACAAAGATGCAAATGTCAACGGGATGGTACTTCTTTCCCATCCATTAGTACAAAAGAAAAAAAGAATAATAAAACCAAAAACAGACATTTAAGACGTAGACCTCAAGTGCTTAGCAACAAGATCAATACCGTTGTTAATCTTTCCAGCAAACAACTTACTGAGGACGAAACTTCACTACTATCCAGAGGCCTAAACTTTTTCCAGTCCCAGGTCCAGTGAATGATACTAAATTGTCTGAGGAACTGGATTATTTTGCCAGGAGCCTCCGCATCAAGGAACATTTTGCATCGAAAGAGGACGATAGCACCACCTCAGATAGTGACTCTGATGACTCCAACGAATATAGATTTAGAAAGAAAAGCAACTGGGTCCCTAAACCAAGCAAAAACACCACATTAGAATCATTTATAGACAATGTTAAAACGGATATACTTACAAATGTAAATATAAACAATCAGACCTATGACAATTTAACACCTGATGAACGTGTGGCTTTAACAAATTTGAGAGATAATGACGACATTGTTATTAAACCTGCAGACAAAGGGAGTGCAGTTGTCGTCATGGACAAATCTAACTATGTCCAAGAGGCCATTCGCCAATTAGATGATGACCGGTTTTACAAAAAACTTAATTCGGACCCCACCCTCCAATTCAGCGAGGAAATAACAGAATGTTTAAAGGAAATGTGTGACAATAACATCATTGATATAGATACTCTCAAATATTTAAAACCTGAAAATTCAAAACCAGGGCGATTCTACCTGCTCCCTAAAATTCATAAACCTGGTAACCCAGGTAGACCAATCGTCTCAGCTAATGGTCATCCCACCGAAAAAATATCCGAATTCGTTGATTACTATCTTCGACCACATGTAGAAAACTTGCCATCTTTTATTAAAGATTCTGCAGATTACTTACTAAAAATGCAGGATTTAAACCCTCTACCTGTTAATACTTCTCTTGTCACTATGGATGTCACCTCTCTCTATACGAATATTCCCCATGCTGATGGTATTGAAGCATGTAGAGAAGTTTGGGACTCTCGATCTCTTAAAATTCCACCTACTGACTGCTTAGTTGAAATGCTTACTATGGTCTTGAAAAAGAACAACTTCACATTCCAAGGAGAACACTATTTACAGACAAATGGCACTGCTATGGGTACAAAAATGGCTCCATCTTATGCCAATATATTCATGGGTAAATTTGAAAAGCAACTGCTGGAGTGCTCCATCGAAAAACCGCTTTCCTGGTATCGATTTATTGATGACGTTGACATGAAATGGGACAAGGGAGACCAAAAATTACAAACTTTTATAACAAATGCAAACAATCAACACCCTACCATCAAATTCACCCATGAAACATCTAATTCCACCATAAACTTTCTTGAAACATCTAGCACCCTCTCTGTAGGTATAATAAACCTTCAGATACTCATCAATACTTGTCGCCTGAAAGTTGCCATCCTCCACACTGCACGAAGAGCATTCCATACAGCCAAGCTCTCAGAATTAGGCGAATCTGCTCCTCTGAAGACACTGCAAAACAACGTCTGGGGCAGCTCAAAGGACATTTGAAAAGAAGGGGATATAAACACAAAAACATCAAAAATAGTTTTCGAAAAGCGGAATCCATCCCCAGAAGCAGTCTGCTAGCTTACAAAGATAAACAGAAAAGTAAAAGAATCCCATGTGTGCTCACCTACCATCCATGCCTGAGAAATAGTTTCAAGACCATTCGTGATCATTGGACAGCAATCGAAAAACATTCGAAGTTATCCAAAATCTTTCCTGAGCCTCCCATGATTGCCTTCAAACAACCTAACAGCCTGAGAAATATACTTGTCCGTGCTGACCTTTCCAAACCTAACCATACTGTAGGTAATTGCCAGCCTTGTGGGGATAAGCGCTGCAAATGTTGCAACCAATTGTAGCATTCATCAACATTTCACAGTAAGACCACAGAAAAGACATACAAGATCTTCTGCAATGTCAACTGCAAGAGCTCAAACGTGATTTACGTTCTTGAGTGTCCTAGATGTGGTCTCCAATATGTTGGTGAATCTATGCAGCCATTTCACAAACGCCTCAATGGCCACAGGAGTGACCTCACAAAAAAGCCGTATATTCCTGTCAGCCAACATTTCAGGTTACCAGATCACAATCTGAAAGATTTTGATCACATGAAGATCCTTGTGATTGAACAGGATTGTACATGGCAAAATAGGCAAAGAGAAAATCGGGAGAAGTTTTGGATAAAAACACTGGGTGTCCTCCATCCAGATGGAATCAATAGAAAGAAATAATTAAATTTACAGTCTAGTGTTTATATTAATATATTCAGGATTTCGGATCAAAATCAATCGACCAAAACTTACCTGTATTATAAGTGATCTATGTTTACACCTTATACATTATATATCATTATTGTTAAAACGTTTGTCACCGAAGAAGGCCATTTGTTGAGCCGAAATATTTGCAATTATTGTATAATTTATATCATCTGTTCAGTTTTTCCATCTTTGTGCAATGATATTCAACACTTTTTAGTGTTTTGTTTTCCATCTATTTATCGGTATTGTTACACAATCTTTCAGACTCATATATACATATATATATATATATATATATATATATAAACAAGTCTAAATTGAAAACTACGTTCAAACCTATGATTGCGTTGGATAAAAACCGCAATTTTTATACGTGTGCATGTAAAACAAATTTGGTTGTAGAAGGGTCTAAATACTGCACAAACAACATTTTCCAAAAGACCAAAAAAGTGAAAAAGTATATTTAAACAAAACGCATTTGACTAACAGGTCGAACAACTGATGTTCTTTAACCCTGCTGACTGCCATTGGCGATTGCCAAATAAAATTGATCACGAGATGTCACAAAATGGATCTTGATATAAATTTAATACTAAACAGAAAACAATGAACTTGTGACCAAGATGTTTTGCCACAAACACAAGGTGTCTATATTTTTTTGTACACCAGATCTAGATTTCGACAATATATCTCTCTTCAGTGATGTTAGGGATCGAAACGGTATATATATATATATATATATATATATATAAAACGTCTGAATAGTAGTCAACGATTTTCCCCACGAGGGCGCTGGATCGTTACGAGTAACAATACATGTACACAATAAATAAATTATATAAACGCCTAAAAAAGTGTACACAACAACAATAAAAAAATGGTATCTATAAATGTAATTATTTATAAATATTTCGGATAACAGATATCCTTCATCGGAATATATGATTGTGATGTTGAATAAATCAATTATCAGTCTACTTAGATTAAGCTATTACAATCATGAAATTTATACAATAAAAAAGTCAAACCGAACATCAGGTAAGACGCTTACACAATTCTAAAAACTTGTTAAACACGATATAGGTTATATGACTAATTACAACAGAGAGTTCAATTATATGCTTTAAAGAAAAATGATAATGTGCGATATGAACTAGCACAATTCTAAAGCTTTAACGGTGTCGACAATTATGATGTAAATTATTCGCTAAAGATTTATATTCACTTTTTATCGATCGCGGAAGTGTTTCTCCGATTTCACAAAAAAGGTGAAGAAAGTTTTAATATAGAAATTAGTGACGAAAAGTGGAAAAATATTTATTCACTAGCTTTTAATTGTACTATAGAAAGCAAACTACAAGCTTTCCAATATAAAATGTTACACAGAATAGTCTCACATAATCATCTTCTTGAAAAATATAAACTTTCCTTAACTAATGAATGTGCCAGTTGTAAAGAAATAGAAACCATAGAGCATAAATTTTTTGAATGTACAGAAATGAAACAATTTTGGAGAGAATTTTCTAATTGGTGGTATTTAGTTTTTGGAGTAAAAATATTTTTGAATAAAGACAGTGTAATTTTCGGTGTATTGAATTCTGATAACTTAGTTTTAAATTATTGTATTCTACAGGCAAAGTATTATATCAACTGTGCTAAAAACACACAATTAGACAGACTGTTAATATCTGTGCAAGCGTTTCTTAAAGTTTTTAAAAGAAGGCTGGAGATATTAGATTATTTATATCTTTCTAAAGACAAACACGAGTCATTTGTCAACAGATGGGGGGAATTTATGGAAGTTATTTAATTAAATTTATTTTGGATATGATCATATATGTTTAATGTATTCCAAAGTACCCTTAAGAGGTATCATATACTGAGTATTCACATCATTTACTTGTAAATTTTTACTATGTCTTATTCGTAAAATATCAATAGTATAACAATGCCATAAAAATATCATGTTATTCACTTATATATGGTAAAAATGTATGTATGCACTGTAGTTTAAACACCAAAAATATCAATAAAAAATAAAAAAAAAAAATTATGATGTTACAAGAAAGATTGCGTCAATAAGAATTCCAAATAAATCCAAGTAAACTGATAATTGACTCATTCAACATCACAATAATATATACCGATGAATGATATCTGTTTTCCGAAATATTTATAAATAATTACATTTATAGTTACCTTTTTTGTATTTGGAGTTGTTGTGTACACTTTTTTAGGCGTTTATATTCTACGACAACACCGCCTAGCATTGCGCAGAGACCTTATCCCCTACTCTAACTCTAGCTTATAAAAATAAGCTTTCGTTTCGGGAGGTGTTACCTGCTTGTAGGAATTAAACAAGGATCTCTGATACAATACACGAAGTATTTATTTTTAGTGTAAAGAAATGATCATCTACTCATCTGTCCAGTATAATTGCAGGATGCTAATCTATTTTTAGAAGCATACAATCACTGTAAATAAATATATGTATATGTCTGCCAGTGTGTAGTGACAACTGCAAATTATACCTTGTCCATCGGATTTCTTATGATTAAGAAATACCAGGCCTTAGAATATGTATAAAGTGCCTAGAAAATCAACCTAACGATGTTAGAGTAGATTTGATTCGTAACTTCCTCCCCGGCGCCGGGGCTGGAACCTGTAATTTTTTTCTAACTTCTACGACAACACCGCCTAGCATTGCGCAGAGACCTTATCCCCTCCTCTAACTCTAGCTTATAAAAATAAGCTTTCGTTTCGGGAGGTGTTACCTGCCTGTAGGAATTAAACAAGGATCTCTGATACAATACACGAAGTATTTATGTTTAGTGTACAGAAATGATCATCTATTATATATATATAATAAGTCAGCAATCATCCTTACTAGTGTGCGAGTTGTTATTGAAAACCTTACTGAACACATGAAATAAATCGAATAATAAAATGAATAAAAACAAAAAACAACAAAGCATAAGAACACACTTTATGTAAATAGATATTACAACAGATCGTCTGAACGGTAATGATTGAAAATGTACATACTTAGATAACTAAAAGAACACTATATCACGTTTGTAAGACAATACACATCAAGTTGCTGTACGTCAACACCATATACACGAGGTCTTAATATCTTCCGACATTTTCTTTAAAAAGGACGAGACGTTCTTAGACATAACATTTTCTCATCAACGTTTTGCTCAGAAACTTGTGATGTTTTATAAAGTCCAAGAAGCAGCCCAAAACTATTGAATATCGATTGAGTTGAGTAATGTATATCCCATATGCAGGTGAAGTTGGTATATTGTTGCTAATTTGGAGAAAATATATTACTTTCGAAATTAAAATCTTGTATTTTGTACTAAATTTGTTCTAGATGCTGGTACTGGGATGAAGGTTTATGTGAAATTCGAGGTGTTAGTCTACAAATGAGCCAGAAAGTATCTGTTTTTTTAATTACGTATTTTGAAGGATATTTTATTGGAACCCAATCTGAAAAGTTTGGATTGTCAATGAAAAGAACATCATCATTATATTTGAATGTAAAATAAAATGATATGACTATAAAACCTTAAAGACCGGAACAAATACAGATATAAATAAAATGACAAAACGACATCCCATTTAAATTTGTCCGAATTATTTGGCTTCTTGACAGGTTACGTGGTATTTTACCTTATGCGCTTAATACGCGTTGACAATTAAACAAAATTGATCTGGCTTTCATAAATAAAAAAAAATCCATAGTCTTTGGGGGGATGCTCAAGATTTAGAAATAATTAATATGACGTATTTTCATGTACTCTAATAAGCATCTATCGGGCTACGTATACTCAAAACATGATTTACCTTTCTTATAAAATGGAAAGGACTTCGGAGAAAATGGCCCTACCTCTTTTTCATTTAAGATTGCATAAAATAACCAAAACAAAAAAACACAAACGAAAGTGTTATAGTTTTATTTTTTTATTTCTCAAATTCCAAAACGAAAAACAAAAGTGTTTTCGTTTTGCGTTTTAATATCCTCTCGTTTTTGTATTTGGTAGCACAATACAAACCTCTTAAAATGACATTTGATATCAATTTTTAGAGTTAGTTCGGAGTAGATCTCGTTTAAGAATAAGCAATGTTTTTGGTTTTGTTAAATGATCATCGAAACAGAAATGTGTCAACGTGGTTTGTTTTCGTGCACACAGTTTGTCCTGTGATTGTGAATTTAATGCAGATAGAACAGACTGGCTGATAAGTTTTGAATTGAAATGAGTTGATTAATGAAACATTGACTTTCTAAATTTCATTTGTGTGGTTGATTTTTTTTCTTCACTTTGATCGGTTTGTTGTCTCTATGAAAAAATTCCGCATTTTCAATTCTCAATTTAAAGTGGTACCGTAATGGAAAAAAAAGGACAGAGTTTCCTTGCCCCAGTCACGAAAATTCTATGATTTACATTAAAAGTATCAATAGTTATCAAAGGTACCAGGATTATAATTTAGTACGCCAGACGCGCGTTTCGTCTACATAAGACTCATCAGTGACGCTCATATCAAAATATTTATTAAGCCAAACAAGTAAAAAGTTGAAGAGCATTGAGGATCCAAAATTCCAAAAAGTTGTGCCAAATACGGCTAAGGTAATCTATGCCTGGGATAAGAAAATTCTTAGTTTTCGAAAAATTCAAAGTTTTGTTAACAGGAAATTTGTAAAAATGACCACATTATTGATATTCATGTCAACACCGAAGTGTTGACTACTGGGCTGGTGATACCCTCGGGGACGAAACGTCCACCAGCAGTGGCATCGACCCAGTGGTGTAAATAGTTATCAAAGGTACCAGGATTATAATTTAGTACGCCAGACGCTCGTTTCTATGAAAAAGTATTCCCACTTAACCTCCTTTCTTTATTCGGCTAATTTTTTGTCTTATACATTTTTGGCATGTTAAAATATTCATGTATGAATACAAAAACAAAAACTTGCATGAACAGCTGCGTAAAGGAATACTGTTTCATACACAAAATAAAAATTCTAATTTTTCATGTATTTCTTATTGCAACCTTCGTATACAAAAATTGTTTTGCCAATAGCATGGCACATGTTTTGAAATCTGTTGACAAGTATTATCAGTAAGAAAACGAAATGCACTACATCTTCACAAAGGCAAAATTGATTTTTATTTGATTTAAAGCGTTTTCTATTTATTGAGATATGAAAAGGATTCAGTAATAAGTAAAGCTTACACAAGCTCTTTCAAAATGACTTGTACAAGATATGAAATTTATCGAATACGAATACTTTATTTCTCATAAAACTACAATTACATAGTTATAGAGAACATACATAAATATAACTATAAGGTACAATTATTACAAGCATGTGTGAACAATACAATGAAATTAACTTGGAGGACTGACCTTCACATTTATAACTTTGATAAATTTAAATAGTTTTTCTAATATTACAATATTACATGAATTAAACAGTTGATCAAGCTTATAGATATTAGGGTTAGACCAGCAGTATGTAGGTAATTTTTTTTTTCTTTCAAACATAAAAGATCCACAATTCATAATATAATAGTACTCGTCACCAATGTCGTTTGAGTCACAGAGACGGCAGATTCTGTCTTCTCTCGGTAAACCCTGCCACGTTCCAGACTCAATCGGCAAGTGGTGACTGCCACATCTATATTTGCATCATGTATAAATGAATTTGTGAGGTAAAACAGAAAAATATTTTTCCAATTGAAAATTATTTTTAAAAATACGATAGCATAAAGTTTTAGGTGATTTTGCAACAAATGCAAAGCATTCTTGTTGAAACTGATCTTTGAGTTTTTGCTCAATACATTTTGATACCCATTTATCAGTAAACTGTGCATTCCATATATTGGACATACTACAATTATCAAAAATATTTTATGATATCCACTTAGTGTCTATTCCGTAATCATTATAATATAAAAATACAAGGTTATATAATACAGCACAAATTTTACTTTCTTTTCAATTAAGAAGTCTACTCCAGAAATTAATCATTCGCAGTTTTACAGACACAGTAATAGGGTATCTGCCAAGTTCTGCATACACTATGGAATTTGGAGTAGACTGTTTTAAATGTAAAATCATTTTACAAAATTGTAAATGTACACGTTCAAGTATATCTATATTTTCAAAACCCCATATTTCTGATCCATATATCAATATTGGTAAAACCATTTTGTCAAATGAATCAGGTTGACATTCTATTGACAAATTGTTTTGTCTACCTTTTTTTAAAACACTATACATAGCTTTTGTGGCTTGTTCTTTTAAATATTTTTATTTGATAAAAAGGATCCACTTCTAGAAAATAAAATACCTAAATATTTGTATTCTTTTACAATTTCAATGTCGTTACGATTAACTGTGAACTTGAGATTTGCTGGCATTCTGCCACTCGAAAAGATCAAAACTTTAGTTTTATTTGTATTGATTTTCATTTTCCATTCTTCACAATATTCGTAAAATGTATTTAACATGTATTGTAGATCAGTGCTATTTTCTGCTAATAAAACAGTATCATCTGCATATAAAAGTAAAAATAATGTCAGCTCATTTTTGATTTCTTGTGATATTGATTTTAAGCCTGTTATGTTTTTCTTTTCAAAAAAATTTGAAGATCATTTAAAAATATAGAAAACAAAGCAGGTGAACGATTTTCCCCTTGCCGCACCCCCATCACATAAGGAAAGAAATCAGATTTTTTACCCTGATGTATAATACGCGATTTGGCATAATCATACATACTCTGAATAACACGAAAAAATTTCCCATTTACTTCATTCTGCAATAATTTGAACAGAATTAAATTTCGCTGTAGAGAGTCAAACGCTTTTCAAAGTCGATAAAAGCACAATGTAACTTTTTCTTTCCCAATTTTAATAATTCAAATAAAATATGTAAAGTAAAAATATGTTCAGTCGTAGAATAATTCCTTTTTTTTTTTTTTTTTTTTTTTTAACGTAACAATATCTTTATTGCAATCTTGCTGTAACAAATTACTAAGTTTACAGCTTTAACTTAGTATCCCTCATGTTAGCTTACCAAATAGTTAAGGGAAGCACTATTTGGCAAGGTATTATTTATTCATAATATTAGTATTCATAACATAAAATTTTTCACAAAATATATTCTATAAATTAATGTGATTATACACATACATTACATTTTGTTTCTCTTTTTCATAGTATTTATTTTTTCCGGAATCAACTCCGTTATCGGTATGATCCGTGTTTCCATTAGTATTGGGCACAGTATGTGTTGTTTTTCGCATGTGCGTTATCGGGTATAGTTTGGATGTGTGTCTAAATTATATAAATATTATCCACTGGATTTAACGATTATATATGGTGAGTTTACTATTCAAATTTTCCTTCTGAAACCTGCTTGGTTTTCATTTAGTATACATAATCTTGTGTTCAATATTGAGGTAAAAAGTTTACCTAGAGTAGACAATAACGTTATAGGCCTATAGTTTTGTGGATCATTTTCAGAGCCTTTGTTTTTAAACAATGGATTTACATTTCCTATTAACTATGCCTCAGGCAACAATCCTGTGTCAAAAATAAAATTAGATAAACACACATAAACATCAATAAAAAATTCAATAGACAAGCATATATACTCATTTACAATCAGATCATCACCAGGTGTCTTATTATTTTTCAGACTTTTTATGGCCTTCAATATTTCATCTTTAGTGATACAAGCATTAAGAAATACATTTGATGAATTTTCGTTTACATCATTTTCTAAAATATACCGATCATTTGTTTCTTTATTTTCATTCAGATCCTTTAAAAAAGAAAACAAATCTTCAATATTAATATCATTGTTTTTCTTTCTTCTACCTCGATTAATAATTTTCCAAAATTCTTTCGGGTTTTTTGTTCGCATCTTTTTCATTTTTGAACGTAAATCAACGTTAAATGATCTAATATTTTTATCCATAGTTTTTTTATATAAAGTCTCACTACGTTTCAAACGTTCCTTGAATATACGTGAACCATATCGTTTATATAACCTTTTTGATTTTCTAAACGCCCTCCTTTCCCGGCGGCATTCTGTGTTAAACCAATCACGGTGATTTTGTTTCCCTCTCGTGTAATCAAATCCATAAGTTTTCTGTACGAACTCCTCAAATGTATTTCTAGCAGAATTGAGTAAAACATCTCTTATTTCATTTACAATTTCATCAATAGTATTTTTATCAACATTTTGAACATTTTAACAATATTAACAATTTATCTGAAATATTATGATGTCGTGGAAAATGCATGCGATGAGCACACATAAGCTAATTTATATTTACAGTGCTAATTACTAAATGTTATGTATATTTAGATAAGTAGGCAATTAATCCACTTATTCAAGTACATTGAGACATGTTAATATCCTTTATAAGTCATAAGACATATATTTATATATAAGGTTTGGAAGAGACACTAAGCTTACTTAGTGGAATAGATAAGTGAATGTTAAAGCGAAAAAAGAAAAGAAATAAAAGGAATAAATAATCAACACTAGAAAAAAAAAGTTAATAAAATTTTAAACAAAACGATGAGTGTCACTAGTAATTTTCTCAACAGATTTGAAAATAGCAATATTCATACTATATGAAAACATAATTTTTCGGAAAATCTATAAGTCAATTAATTGGTAATACCGACATAGCTAGTTGATAAATTAATTATCAAATTACTACCACAATTTGATATTAATTAGTATTGTAATTTTCATTGTTATTAATAAGTGATATATCAACATTAAAAACCTAATCTTGAATTCGATTTGGCTAACGCGGCTGTGAATGTTTATATGCTGATTTAGGTTATTTATCTCTTCGTTTTTATTTTGTAGTAAGTCACCGGTTTTATCATATATAGCCATTTTATAAAAAAATACTGTTTGCAAAAGTATGAATTATTCTAAATAATAAGAATGTTCTTATCTCAAGAAGAAAACTCTAGCCGTATTGGGCACAACTTTTTGGAACGTTTGGTCCTTAATGCTCTTCAACTTTGTACTTTTTTGGGGGGCTTTCGAAATGTTTTTATTAAAGCGTCACTGTAGTCCGGCTGATTGGTGCGGGATTTAGAGCAGATTTGCTCACTTGATGAGGAAAGTATGAAACTTTGCACAGTTGTTCTTGGTTGTATACCCTTTGATTTCAGCTATGGACCCACTCAGAAAAATCCAATATGGCTGCCATTTTCTAGATGGCGGAAAAAAAAACGTTATAAATATCAAGATTGTCCGCAAGGTATTCTATATAATTTCGGAAATTAAAGTAATGATTCTTTGAAAATGGTCTTCATGTTCTTTGTTATCAATTAATTTTAAAATATTAATAAAATAGTTTGGTTATTTCTAGAACGCATATATTTGCAAATATGGCTGCATATACAAAAACAAATAGTGAAAATCAAAATGTTAATCAATATGTAACATGTTATTGTATTTTTTTTTATATTCTCAATGATTTAAAGATTGGAATGAAATAGGTTGAACGATTGAACGCGGATATAGGTCGGTTAAATGTGGTGGCGTATTAGGTAACTTATCTGAACTTTGCGGCAGTGCCGATGTCACCTTGTCTCGTGCTTCTTCAATGCCACGTCTTACGTCACTTATCGGGTGTTCATCTGCCGTACCCACTATATCGTCAAATTATTCTATGTAACCAGTATGTGTACCCTTTTTCAGGCGGATGTGACGATTGCAATCATTTAAAATAGTTAAGGGACAACTATTTTCTTTTCCAACTACGTATGCAACTAGTCAGCGGGCATGGTTCTAAAATGAACTTCTGGTCAGCACGTTTATTAGTTTTAATTGTAACAGTCATTTTAGAGTTTGTCGGAACTGTGATAGTTCGTTTCATGCAATCTTGCTGAGTTGAAATCTCACCTCCAATGTTAACAAATGCCACATTTATCACTTTGTTGTTGATGGTAAGTGTGGGAGTACTCAGATTTATCACAGCGCCCAGTGTGTCCAAAATATCTAGCCCAAGTATAACATCGTCTGGTAACGGCGTTTTGCACACATCTCACTATGTCTTTACCATGTTTACTCTATCAATGTCGAGAGAGGTGTTCTTTATAATCCTCCCAGTAACAAGCTGTTCACCCAAACCACGTAGCGTTACGGTATTTGAATCTTCATTATCTGCTGGAATTAATTTCTCATTCTCTAATGTTATCATTGCAGCAGTGTCTACAGTCATGCTTACACTGTGATCGTATAAAGTACATCGTACTGCTAGGCTTTTTCCAATGGTTCGCCTGATGACAATATCGGACGAGGCCGTAGGCCTCTGTTCGGTTTTGTCATGAAACGATGTTTTATGGTCCGACTCGTTGATGTTTAAAGACTTCTTGGTTGGGGTTGCGCTTTGATTTTCTCTGTATCCTGGTGAAGGTGACCGTTGCCTGAAATAACCGGGATTTCTGGAATTTATCCGTAGTGATGCTGACCGTTGTCTTCAAGGACTATATTATCTCTGGCTTAGGGGGGTGTTGCTGGTCGATAGACATAAAACTTGGATGTATTTTTATATGGCGATCTACCGCAATTATATTGCCAAGGGGATCTTCCACGTGTATATTGATCAGGTGATCTTCCATTGATCTTCCACGATTTTATTGACCAGAAGACCCAAGGTTATATTGATCGACCAATCCACAGTTACGCTTATTAGTTGAAAGCATAACATTAGCTAGTTTTGTGACAATTTGAGTGAAGTTACGCACCTCATTTTCCAAAGGACTGCTCAAATTCCCTTTATCGGTCGGTGATACTGCGCTATCAGCAAAGAAGACATGCCGATGGGCATAATTGACATTTTTTGGTCCATATATCAACATCGGGTTGCTATTGAAATTTTTAAGTGTTTAACGCCTTGTTGATAGTTTCTGGGTTCCTCACTGTTAAATGCCTTGCAGAATCTACGTCTTTACATCCTCGGAGGAATGCTTACGTTCAAAACTGGTCTGATAGTCTGTCTTCCTGAAGTGCTTCAATGCTTGGAATCATCATCTGTGTTTACCTTGCGAGCGTACTATAAGACTACATCGGCCAGACAATCTAGCCTACACACCTTTTTCATGTCTTACCATTGTCGTCTACCGCAGTCCGTCCAAATTGGTTAATTAACACCTCTAAAAGTCATGGATCCTCTTCCTTTGAATATTTGCATTTGTGGGAGCCGTGGGCTTCGGCTCCGGTCCTTGGCAACATAATTTTCTTACCATCGGGTATATTCACTCTCCATAGAGGAGTCTTAAGAAGAGCTATTGACACGTTCTTTTAATTCCCTGTGCCCTTTCCTGAATCGGTCAGTTGAGTCAGCCTGCTGTTGTGGCAAGCCTGTTATAGTTGCCAGGAAATGACGAGGTTGTCATAATTAAAGTCATAAATGTGGGAGGAGGAGGATTCGCCATTGTTTCGACAGGGATGTGACTGTTATTAGGCACTACAGTCTACATTGGAGAAACCTGATAGAATCCACTTGCAGCCAATTGTTTCTGTAATGGTATGATGCTCTGAACCACATATGATTGACTCATAGTAGGTGGTAAATGTGCGTTAGCACACACATAAGCTATTTGGTGCTATCCGTGATCAGTACTATAGGCTTCTAGTATGTTCTTAAATTGAGGTTGTTGTTGAATAACTTCCAAATTTCGGTGAGGACACTAAATTTGTCTCCAACAAAGTTGGTACGGTTAATGGTTCATGTGAACTAATTGGGGAAAGACCCAAGGCAAGGAGTTTGTTGTTTACTTGCGTTGTACTGGCTGCGGTCATATTTTGGCTTAGAAGATGTGTCAATTGCAGGAATTTTAACTTCTTTATTTCGGTTGTCCACTGATTCACTAACAACAGATGCCATTTGTTAGAAAGTACCCTGCTGTTTAAATGCACTTTTGAATTGAACTGTGTCTCCTTCTTCAGTTGTTGTCTGTCAGGTTGTCCTTCCGTCTCACCACCAAATTGAATTTCTCATTGGTCTGACTGTCAATTCCGCTAAGCGCGAACCATTAGCCTTGTGGTCTATCCTGTCTTTGCTAAATTTGCTGAGATATTGCTCCCATATGTTCATTATTGATATTCATTGCCTCTTCTGTTCAGCTTGCATCGTTATGAGACCAACACATATTTTATCGATACGCGCTTCGTCCTGTTTTATATTGCGGTCAATCTCAGCTGTTCTTTGAGCATTAGATTTCCTATCTGCTAAAAATTCTTGGTACAATTGTTGAATAGCCATTCCTGAGTTGTCCTCTTAAAGTGTCTTCAGCGGTGGGTTTCAGAATCTCCATATCCTCAAGTGAATTAGTTTGCCATTTCCATGTTCTTGTCCTTGTTGTCCTCAATTCCTGCCATTTTAATGATATCACAGTATACTATCTCAACTTGTAAAATATTGCAAACCAAGAAATCGGATAGGCACTGAATAATATCTTCGGTCAGATAAATCTCAAATCACAGCTTTTATGTGTGACCTAAGACAAAACATATTGCAGTTTTTAATGAAAGCTTCTTCTGCAGCTACTAATTTGTATCTGAAATGACAAGCCACGCAAAATCATAAGGAACTAACTGGAACAGAGACTAAATGACACTATACTTTATTAAAATGCTTAAATTCTATGGAAAGGAATACCCGCCATAAATGTAACTTCTTAATTTGTAAATGCAATTTCTTAATTTGTTAATGTATTGTCTTCATTTGTTTCATGAATTTCTACATTTCTTGATTTGTGAAATGTGACTCCTTTAATTTGTAAATGCAATGTTTTAATTTGTTAACGTATTTTCTTCATGCGTGTCAGGAATTTCTACATTTCTTAATTTTTGGAATGTAACGTGTTTCTTCGTTTGAGTCACGTTTCGGG
The DNA here is from genome assembly GCF_965363235.1 of Mytilus galloprovincialis. Classification (NCBI taxonomy): domain Eukaryota; kingdom Metazoa; phylum Mollusca; class Bivalvia; order Mytilida; family Mytilidae; genus Mytilus; species Mytilus galloprovincialis. The sequence goes on from NC_134842.1 coordinate 1,531,624, forward strand.
AGATCGTGTCGGTGTAATTGTTACCGCTGCCTGTCAAAGACAAGTTAAGTTTCTAAAGAAAAACTACCAGTTACAAAGCAAGAACTTATACATGTCTTGAATAAAATAGTTTCACAATATTGTACACGAGGTCGCTTTGGATTCATGTCTTCTCGTACCTTAAAAAAATATCTCAAGTTAATCAAATTTCTTAGGAGAAAGCGATTATATGATGTTCTTTGAACGAAAATTTATTTCATATACAACGGTTGAATAATTATAATCACACAATATTCTACACAGTGATCTTTAATCAGTGGCGGGAAAGGGGATGGAAGGTTCCGGGTGTGGACACCCCTACTTGTTTGACTACTAATGCTTTTGTATGGGGATAGATGGTCGGAACCCCCTTTTCTATTTGACTTGCAAGTGTTTGAACATCCTTTTAAAAATGGCTGGATTTGCGACTGATTAGTGGATAACAGGCTCCAACATACAAAAATAGAACTGGGTTGTTTTAATGTTTTAATATAAAGGAAATAAAACATAGATGGGTGTATGAAAACACAGATTTCAAATAAATACTGAACTTTAAAAAATCTTAATCCATTGAGTTTTACTTATTAACTTTGTAAAAACTAAGCTTGGGAATATTGTGGGACTATTTTTTATTCTTGATTTGTAACTTCTTGATTTATAACATGTTGATTTGTAGCTTGTCGTGTTTCTTTAGAAACGGAACTTCTCATTGGCTGGAGACGCTAACAATTAAACTAATCTTCCAACCGTTACTCAAACAAAGAAAAAAGTTACATTTCACAAATTAAGAAATGTAGAAATCTATGTAACGATCGTGAAATACGTTAAAAAATTAAGAAATGGTATATACAAATTTCAGAAGTTGCCTTTCACAAATTAAGAAATGTAGAAATTCATGTAAAAGAAGCCGCCATTTTGAATTTCATCGAAAGAACAAAACAAAATTTTGCAAAGTACACCAAGTCATTCAAATATGTTGAATTTCGGGCTTCCAGCATCAAATCCACTGTGGTTTGTGCAATACTGGATAATATTTTTGAATGTATGGCGGCCATCTTGAAATAAGCCGCCATATCAAATTTTGAGGGTTGGTCTATAGCTAATTTTGCTTAGTACACAAAAATTAACAATCATGCAAAATTTGGTGCTTTCCTCATTATTTGAGCATTTTTTTCACCGACTTCTGGATATTCTTAAATGGATGAAACTCCCGTCTAGTGTAAAAATTTCACCTTTTGTTAGCTAATTTTCGTTTGTTTCTCTGTCCTATATGTTCTCCGATTTATTTGTATTGTGGTCCTATCATGTAATGTTGTCAAAGACGGAGCGAAACATGTGACAACTTTATTTTTGATTTATCAACGATTGCCCTCCATCATTAATTCCTGGAACATGTTATACAGGTTATATGTGTTAAAGCAGATTTAACATTTATATTAATTTGTATATCTGTAGGATGTGGACAAGAAATCGAACAAATCATATATGGTTAAACATGCTATACCTTTTTTTCTATTTCAGACATAAGTACTACACAACCAAACGCTAAAGCTGGTCACATGTAAGTAAGAAATATCCTTTTTTTATTGTCTTATTCAGCATCTTAAATGCGCCCTCAAATAATACAAATACATGATTGTCCGTTGTACTTATAATTGTGTACAGTATTTAGCATTTTCTCTTAGAACACAGCTCCTGACATGTTTCAAAGACCTAGAACACTTGCTCTTTTAAACTTGTTTACAGGAAGATTTAAACGTATAAGAGTGTAATTATGGACTTGTACAACTTTACCGTCTGCTGACCTATTGAAACAGTACATTAACGGGCGTTAGAGTGACACTTGTTATGACTAGAATCACCCGTGCATCATCAGTGAGTTCATGAGCACTTTACAGTTCAACTAGTTTTCATGTTTAGCTCACCTGGCCCGAAGGGCCAAGTGAGCTTTTCTCATCACTTTGCGTCCGTCGTCCGTCGTCTGTTAACTTTTACAAAAATCTTCATCTCTGAAACTACTGGGTCAAATTTAACCAAACTTGGCCACAATCATCATTGGGGTATCTAGTTTAATAAATGTATCCGGTGATCCGGCTAACCAACCAAGATGGCCGCCATGGCTAAAAATAGAACATAGGGGTAAAATATAGATTGTGGCTTATATCTCTGACACCAAAGCATTAAGAGCATATCTGACTTGGGGTAAAATTGTTTATCAGGTCAAGATCTATCTGCCCTGAAATTTTCAGATGAATTGGACAACCCGTTGTTGGGTTGCTGCCCCTGAATTGGTAATTTTAAGGAAATTTTTCCGTTTTTTGTTATTATCTTGAATATTATTATAGACAAAGATAAACTGTAAACAGCAATAATGTACATCAAAGTAAGACCTAAAAAAAGTCAACATGATTAAAATGGTCAATTACCCCCCTAAGAAGTGATTGTCCTTTATAGTCAATTTTTAAAAAATTTCATAAAATTTGTAAATCTTTACTAACATTTTCCATTGAAACTACTGGGCCAAGTTCATTATAGATAGAGATAATTGTAAGCAGCAATAATGTTCAGTACAAACACATCACCATCACCAAAACACAATTTGTCATGAATCCATCTGTGTCCTTTGTTTAATATTCACATAGACCAAGGTGAGCGACACAGGCTCTTTAGAGCCTATAGTTTTGTTTAACCAACATAGTTCCTGTCTTTTTTTTATCAAAATATTGACGCTAGCATCAACATGACCAATATCTAATATTTTGTTTCAAAACAATTCCAGTATATTACTATTCATATCTGTACACTAAGGTATTGGCTATAACAATATTCTGATCCAATTGTTTATGTGAAAAAATAAATTGCAGTCTAGCAGATGACAAAATAATTTTCTAATCCATATCAATTCACCAATGCACGAGTGATCAAATGAAAAATAAGTATTCCATGTAATAGATATTCAGATGGACAAACAATCTAAAAATTATTCAACTTATGTCACTAATTTTAAACAATAAGCTGCTATTTGACAATGTTATGACACATTTTTACCCTGATCAACACTATCAGAGACATTTAAACCTTTAAATATCTATAAGCATGAACAAAATCTATCCAAAATATATGATGTTTTACAAACATAATAAATGTGTACTGGTAAAATGTTAAGCTAGGGGTTTCGTTATCACAGATTACTTAAAACCTTTACTAAATTGTTTAATAGATATATAAGGATTTGGTTTTTAAGTTTAGTTGTACCTGTAAAAAACTTATTTCAAACGGGAGACACATCCTCATTTTTACGGAAATGATGCAGTTGTTTACCATGCACGGAAATATAGAAACGATCCTTCAAATTAACTTATTCTAAAAGATAACCAAGTCAACACTGTAATTATATTATTTAATATTGTTATCAGTAAATAAAAAGCAAACTTGTATCTATTATTGTTATATATATTTATACATTCAAGGATCTACAAACTGTCGATACCTGTATATTGGCATTGCACAAGGTCATATTTTCTTCTTTGACTGTTTATGACGTCTTTACACTAAATACTAGTACATTGAATATCTGATGTGTACTGATTGACAATTAAGTCTTCGATAAAATTGAGAATGGAAATGGGTAATGTGTCAAATAAAGGCAACAGTAGTATACCGCTGTTCAAAACTCATAAATCCATGGACAAAAAACAAAATCGGGGTAACAAACTAAAACCGAGCAAAGAGACAACAAGCCGACCCTAGAAAAAACAACAGCAGAAGGTCACGAACAGGTCTTAAATGTAACGAGAAATTCCCGCACCCGGAGGCATCTTTCAGCTGGCCCTTATACAAATATATATACTTGTTTAGTGATAATGATGCATGATTTTTGTATAAGTTGTTAGTGACTATGAACTATCTTTAAGTATTAGTAATGCGAGTACTCTCAGATCAGTAATAAGTGTCTTTTTGATGTTAGGATATACAAGTACCCGACCACGTCCACTCTGTGTTTTGTTTGATGTATTTCTATTTGTATCCGACTGATGAATTAAGCCTTTTTCAACTGATTGTGTTGAACCTTCAATATGTCTGTGCTTGCCCTAAGTCAGGATCCTGTAATTCAGTGGTTGTAGTTTCTTGATGTGTTACATTGTTTTTTTCGTTCGTGTTTTGTATATATGTTAGGTCATTAGTGTTCTCGTTTTTATTGTGTTACATTTTTCATTTCGTGGCCTTCTTTAGCTGACTATGTGAATGGGCTTTGCTCATTGTTGAAAGCCGATCGGTGACCAAAAGTTGTTAATTTCTTTGTTATTTTGTCTCTTTTGGAGATTTGTCTCATTTGCAACCATATCACATATCTCTCTTTCTCTCTCACTTTTTGATACATTTTTAGTCTTATTGAAATCATATATATTGAATGTATATATTTGGGAGCAAACATACGATTTTAATTATTTTTTAATGAGGAATGGGATGGGAGATGGAATGGCACATCCTACATTTTTCCAACAAAAAAAGGATAATGCGTGGTTGTTTTTTTTTAAGATTATTTATCCCTACCCCACAACTACAGGGAAGACTTTAAGAAAGTTAAAAAACAAAAAGAAAAAATTAAATTAAACTTTAAATCAAAAAATGGAGAAAATTATAATAAACTATTTTCTCTTGAAGAACTTAAAACATCTCTGTCAAAAGCCCATGATACAGCTTGTGGGCCTGATAATATTCACTACCAACTCTTAAAACACTTGCCAGATTCCTCGCTAGAAGCTCTCTTGCAGCTCATGAATAACATCTGGGAATCTGGTGATTTACCATCAATCTGGAAGCTTGCAACCGTCGTGCCTATTCCAAAACCAAGTAAAGATCATACGGATCCTATTAATTATCGACCAATTGCTCTTACCAGTTGTGTCTGTAAAACACTCGAACGGATGGTCAATGATCGCCTTGTTTGGTTCTTGGAATCCAATGGGCTATTAGCCAATATCCAGTGTGGATTCCGACAGGGCCGCAGTACTCTTGATCATCTTGTTCGATTCGAATCATTTGTCCGTAATGGTTTTGCGAAAAATGAACATGTGGTGTCGGTCTTTTTCGACCTTGAGAAGGCCTATGATACTGCATGGAAATATGGTATTTTAAAAGATATATTTGATATAGGGTTGAAAGGCAATATGCCTAATTTTATTTCTAATTTTCTCTCTAACAGACAATTTAATGTTAGAGTTAATTCGACCATGTCTGATCTGTATGATCAAGAGATGGGTGTCCCTCAGGGCAGTATTTTATCTGTTACATTATTTAGTCTTAAAATCAACAGCCTTGTTGAAGTTTTAAAAAGTAATATTGAAGGTTCATTGTACGTTGATGATTTTTTAATATGTTACAGAGGCAAAAATATGAATAACATAGAAAGACAATTACAGTTATGTCTTGGAAGAATTGAAAAATGGGCCTCGGAAAATGTTTTTAAATTTTCCACGTCAAAAACGGTCGGGATGCATTTTTGTAACAAAAGGAAATTGCATCTTGATCCAGAACTCACTTTGTACGGCAACCCAATTAAAATGGTTGATGAAACCAAATTTCTTGGGTTAATTTTCGATAAAAAGTTAACCTTTCTACCCCATATCAAAATGGTAAAATCGAGATGTTTAAAAGCTTTAGATATTTTAAAAGTTGTCGGCAGCACTGACTGGGGTGCTGATCGCAACATTTTACTTAATTTATATAGATCTCTAGTTAGATCTAAACTAGATTATGGCTCTATAGTGTATGGCTCTGCAAGGAAGTCCTACATACAGATTCTTGATGCTGTGCATCACCAGGGTTTGCGTCTCTGTCTTGGTGCATTTAAAACCTCACCAGTTGAGAGTCTGTATGTAGAGGCTGATGAGCACTCACTCTCTAACAGACGTTTGAAGCTTGGACTTCAATATGCTGTCAAACTAAAAGCCTATTCAGATAATCCTGCCTACAGCTGTGTTTTTAATCCGATTTATGAAGATATTTTTGCAAAACATGAAAATAAAATTCCTCCGTTAGGTATACGTTTAAAACCACATTTAGCTTCTTTTGATTTAAAATCTGTTGCTCAAGTTAAAATTTGCAAATGTCCTCCATGGGAACTTCCCAAACCAAAAATGATATTTGATCTCCTTGAACACAATAAAAATAAAACAAATCCTCTTTTAATTCAGCAACACTATGCTGAAATTAAAGCCAATTATCCAGATTTTTCAACTGTCTATACTGATGGATCAAAAGATGGCGACAGAGTTGCATCTGCTGCTGTCTTCAGGGACAGAGCTGCAACTCTCCGTTTGCCATCTGATGCATCCATCTTTACTGCTGAAGCAGAAGCAATAATTTTGGCTTTGAAATTTATTGCTTCTTCAGATAAATCCAAATTTATTATATGTTCTGATTCACTTTCATGCTTACAAGCTATACAAAATACTAAAATTAAAAACCCAACAATTCTCCAAATTTTATATGTAATGAGGAATTTGAAAATTCTTCTGAAAGAAATAATATTTCTATGGGTTCCGAGTCATGTTGGAATCCTTGGAAACACAGCTGTAGACCTTGAGGCAAAGCATGCCCTGGGTGACCCTTTATCTAACTGTGATATACCATATACTGATTTTAAATCTAATATTAGAGAATATGTGTTTAATATTTTAAAAAATGAATGGAGTAAAAAAGATGATAATAAATTACATGAAATTAAACCTAATATAGGTAAACCTTTTAATAATTTTATGTGCAGAAAAGATCAGTGTATTATTACTAGATGTCGTATTGGTCATACTAGAATAACACACGAGTATCTTTTAAAAAATAAAGATGAACCACAATGTGTACCTTGCAACTGCAAGTATACTATTAAACATGTTTTAATTAATTGTATTGACTTTGCTGATATTCGTAAGAAGCATTTCAATGTCAATAATATGTATGATTTATTTAATAATGTTCCATTTACAAATATTGTTGCATTTTTAAAAGAAATTGGAATTTATCATAGAATATAAAAATGTTATTATATTTAAGTCGTTTTTAATTTTTATCACGTTATTTTACTTATATTGATTTTTATTTGTAAATAATCAATTTGTTTTAGTCTAGAATTTTAGTATATTGAAGGACTTTTTGTCTTATTTTAAAAATATGCTTTAAATTGTAAAAATATTCGAATTAGCTCTCGCCGCGATATAGCCTTTTTGTGCTAATGCGGCGTAAAGCAACCAACAATCAATCAATCTATTGATTAGGAGTCTTCTTAAATTAAGTGATAAGTGATATGGGGAATTTTGTTAGGCTCCCAACACATTTGATCAGTTTATTTTGAATCAAATTCAGAGATTATATTGATTTTACCTTTAGAACTAATTGGTCATTCATAATCATGACCATAATTTTGTTTTAAATTTCAGTGCTGGTATTATAGTTGGAGTTTTCGTTCTAGTAGCAGTGGCGCTTGCAGTTAGTTTGTTAGTTTGTCGATTTTGTAAACAAAAAAGAAACAGCCAAGGTATTTTAAAAATGTGTAAAATTCAAATCAACACAGTAATTTAAAAAGTAAAAACTCAAAAATACTGAACTCCGAGGAAAATTCAAAAAGGGAAGTCCAAAATCAAAAGGCAAATATCAAAAGTCCAAACACATCAAACGAATGGATAACAACTGTCAGATTCCTGACTTGGTACAGGCATTTTCTAATGTAGATAATGGTGGATTGAACCTGGTGTTATAGCTAAACCTCTCATTTGTATGACAGTCGTTTTTGAGCATTTTGAGTAGCTCAATAACATTATAGGTGTTAAACAAACATGTTCTGTTATGTCATTTTGTGGTATTTACGGCATACCAAATACCAACACATTGTTGGCTGCGTTGTCCATCAATACGAACAAAACGCGCCGATGAAGTTCTTTTTTTTGTGACTTTTTGTCAGATTTCTCCTGATTACACACTTCTTTACAGCAAGATGAAAGGAAATTTTATAATATGACGACACTCGTTTTTATTTTCGACGGTGAACGATATTTTGATCCTATTTCAGAAAAATTATAATTTATAGTTATTGCACGACGTTGAGATTCCCTTTACTTACCTGGTCAAAGAGATCATATTTAAACTTAGATGTTTTGCATAAAACACATGAAAAGCTCACAAATTGTAAGTGTTGTCATTTGAAGAATGGAAGTTGGTTCTTTAAATTGCATGAATATCTTTCAATTAGTTTAATTCAGTTTTGTCAGCAACTGCTAGTACTTCTTTTTTTAGTAAAATTATCGTTTTGCTTAATAACTGACTTTTTTAAGCTGAGTTTTTTTTCTGAGAGTTTTGCTGTGCGTTCAATGATTCTACATTGGATAAAGGTAAAGGGGAAGGTTTGAGATCTCTGAAAATATATTTTACCCAGGCCCTTTATGTGTCTGTCCCTAGTCAGCAGCCTTTGGAACTTGTAGTATGTTCGTTTATCTTTTTTTTGTAAATTTATATGTTTCGGAGTTGAGTGTGACGTCCAGTTTTACTGAACTAGCCCTTATCTTTGTATAGAGGCAATCTGTAACACTCCTCCAAATGCAGGATGTTCTGTTCTGTTTGGGTAACTTGCTAGTTAAAATTATTGCGATTATAACCCTGTCGAATTTTTCGCAGTAATAAAAACGTTGCAATTATTTCTGATAAACTGATGTCGGCGAGATAAAACTCATAACAGAGTGTGATAGTGACCCAATACCATATGAATGGTGTCAGTTAATTCCATATGGGTTTACAGCGAGGAATTTACTGACCCCATGAATATCATATTAGGTCTCCAACGCTATGTAACGTATAATATAACATCGATATGAAACCCTGGCAATCTCAACATAAGACCTTATCGATACTACTTTTTATTAATTATAAAACAATTTCGAATTCTTTTTTGTTTTAATGATTAAGCCAATTGACTCGAGGTCAATAAACATTAATGACGTCATTGCACTAATTTACTAACACCCCATGAAATTGAATTTGAAAATCAGAAAACAGAAGAACAAATTTCACCCACCCGGAAATTAATAAATACGTAAAGTGTGGAACTTACTTAATTGAGATAGAAACAATTATATAGAAATTATCTGTGAAATAAGTTCCACTGGAACTCTGTTCCTTGGATCAGAAAATCCTCATTTTTTCCAAATTTCAAAGTTTTGTAACAGCAAATTTATAAAAATTACCATATGATTGATATTCATGTCAACACCAAAGTGCTGACTACTGGGCTGGTGATAACCTGCGGGACGAAACGTCAACCAGCAGTGGCACCGACCAAGTGGTGTTAATAGTTATCAAAGGTACCAGGATTATAACTAAATAGTTCAAACGCGCGTTTCGTTCACATAAGACTCATCAGTGACGCTCAGACTACTGGGCTGGTGATAACCTGAGGGACGAAACGTCAACCAGCAGTGGTACCGAGCAAGTTGTGTAAATAGTTATTACTATTCAGTAATATGTACCAAGTCAGGAATATGGTCATTGTTATATTATAGTTCGTTTCTGTGTGTATTACATTATAACGTTGTGTCGTTTGTTTTCTCTTATTTTTGAGTGTAAATTCACATTGCGATAAGACGTGTCACGGTACTTGTCTATCCCAAATTTATGTATTTGGTTTTGATGTTATATATATATGTTATATTTGTTATTCTCGTGGGATTTTGTCTATATGTGTTACATTTTAGTGTTATGTCGTTGTTCTCCTCTTATATTTAATGCGTTTCCCTCGGTTTTAGTTTGTTATCCCGATTTTGTTTTTTGTCCATGGATTTATGAGTTTTGAACAGCGGTATACTACTGTTGCCTTTATTAAAGGTACCAGGATTATAACTAAATAGTTCAGACGCGCGTTTCGTTCACATAAGACTCATCAGTGACGCTCAGATCAAAATAGTTATAAAACCAAACAAGTACAAAGTTGAATAGCATTGAAGACCAAAAATTCTAAAATATGTGCCAGATACGGCTTTAGTAATTCTATTCCTGGGATAGAAAAATCCTTAGTTTTTCGAAATTTTTGTAACAGCAAAGGAGTAAAACCAGTAAGACCCCTTTTTGGCCCAAAAATTAAAGCAGTTTTACAAAATTGTTAAAAATATGTTTAACCCCGCCACATTATTTATGTATGTGCCTGTCCCAAGTCAGGAGCCTGTAATTCAGTGGATGTCGTTTGTTTATGTGCTAAATATTTGTTTGTCGTTCATTTTTTTTTATTATATAAATAAGGCCGTTAGTTTTCTCGTTTCAATTGTTTTGCATTGTCTTATCGGGGCCTTTTATAGCTGACTATGCGGTATGGCTTTGCTCATTGTTGAAGGCCGTACGGTGGCCTATAGTTGTTAATGTTTGTGTCATTTTGGTCTTTTTGTGGGTAGTTGTCTCATTGGCAATCATACCACATCTTCTTTTTTTATATTTTAATTATTTATTGTAAAGTAGAATGCTTTTGCTACAATAATATGAGCTGTTTGTTTCAATACAATGCATAAATATCGGGTACTAGCATCATTCAGTCATGCTAAATTACTTAAATCTTCACAATTGTAGCATTTAAGTTAAATTTTAGACGGTTTCCGTCTTAAATGAAAGTGGCCGCATTCGTGTTATTCTTAATATTGAAATGTAAGTTGTATTTGATGATAATATATAACATATATAAAGCTTGAGGATGAACACAGATGCGGCCACTTTCATTTTTTACAAAAACCATCTGAAAAGTGACATATTTTGACATATGTGATAAATTTTTCGTATCTAAGCTTAAATCGAAGCGTTTTCTTCGACTAAATCAGTTAAAATCTCACACATCAACTATTTGAATCAACTGAAATAGATACTTAAGTGTCTAAAAGTGTCAAAAATCTTTCGTAAGACTAACCTGAAATCTGAGGCCTTTATAACCACATGATTAATAATATGCCAACACCGAAATACTGACTACTGGACTTGTGATAACATCGGGGACGAAACGTCCACCAGTAGTTGCATCGACCCAGTGGTTTAAATAGTTATCAAAGGTACCAGGATTATAATCTAATACGCCAGACGCGCGTTTCATCTACATATGACTCACCAGTGACGCTCAGATCAAAGTACTACAAACAAGTACAAAGTGGAAGAGCATTGAGCATACGGCTAAGGTTATATAGTCCTGTGATAAGAAAATACTTATTTTTGTAACAGCATATTTATGAAAAGGACCATATAACTGATATATAGTAAATAGTAAATAGTTATCAAAGGTTACAGGATTATAATTTAATACTCCAGACGCGCGTTTCGTTTACATAAGACTCATCAGTGACGCTCATATCAAAATAGTTATAAATCCAAAAAAAGTACGAAGTTGAAGAGCATTGTGGATCCAAATTACAAAAAGTTGTGCCAAATGCGGCTAATGTTATCTATTCCTGTGTTCTGATTACCCTGGTTGAAGATCTTCCTTGTACCTCTATATCACGACTGCATCTACATATTAACTAAATGTCTTCATAATATTAGGATAGATTGAGAGATCACAGAGTTCTCACATTTTCCCTGTTCCCTTTGTCTTGAAATTTTGACATTGTTTAGCTGAAAACTGACAATCTAAGCCCTTCGTAGATATCGAAAATCCTTTTCATACAATCTTTAGATACAAATGCTTATGCTTCCATTAAACTCATCGAAATTAAAAGACCAGGGGGGTCCTACCGTCATTTAAGCGGTCTCCGTTAGGTTTTAACTATATATTTTGAATGTCCTTTTGGCTCTGTGGGCCCTCCGTAAACATCAAAGACCAGACGTGTTCCAAAATTCCTTTTAGTCACATTTGTTTCTACATATTTTCACTATACATTTTGTATATCTAAATATCCGTTAGACCCTACCTAAACATAAAAGACACAAATTGTATCCAAATTACTTTTAGTCACGCTTGTATCTATATATTAACTAACTGTCTGCATAATATTAAGAAGATTGAGAGAGCAGGGGTATTTTACCATTGCCCAGTGCCCTTTGTCTGGAAATTATGCCATTTTTTAGTTGAAAAGTGACAATCTAAGCCCTCCGTAGATATTGAAGATAATATTATTCTGGGAAATCCTTTCCATACAATCTTTATATATAATTAGCGTATGATTACGTTAAATTGGATTGACATTAAAAGAACAGGGTGTTTCATCGTCATGCAAGTGGTCTCCGGTAGAGAAGTGTTATAAAAAGTAAAATCACAAAAATACTGTACTCCGAGGAAAAATTCAAAACGGAAAGTCCCTAATCAAATGGCAAAATCAAATGATAAAACACATCAAACGAATAGACAGCAAATGTCATATATCTGACTTGGTACAAAGTAAAAAGTGATCAGATCTCAAAAACTAATGCATAGATTTGTGTGGTAAATTGATATTTTATTTATAGATTAATGTCCCGTGTAATGATGTAACATTTTAAGAGAGTCAAGGACTATGTTTTTTGGAAAACATCAGTCAACTGATGCTCTTTTTGGAAAAAAATATCACTTAACGTCTCTATAAAATTAACGACGTAATTTTTTTCACTTTCAGATGCATCCCAAATTGACCGAAATGAAGCCGCCGAGCAACATAGAAATACAGGTAAAAACGCATTAAAGAATAAAACAGGTTAAATATATATGATGTGTTTATTTAATATACTATTCTGTTATTTATGTAGTATTGCGATGAACATCTGTTTATACCTTGTGTAAGATGTTAAATGTATAATCATAGACTTTTTTGTAATGCAATAAGTCCGAAGTCAGATAAGGTTACAAATAAAACTAAACAAAATGACAATAATATGCCAGGGACACCCTCTCCGTGTTCAAAATATACATGAAATATTAGTCACTGTACCTTGTCTGTTCTAGGAATTCTAACCCTGAGTTTTGTTATCCGCTACATGTCAAGAAATCTCTGTTCAAATCGCCGATGAACCCCTATTGCACCCATTAGAAGATAAACATTTGATTCCATTAACTGAAATTGATTTATGACCTACATGTACGTGTCGTTAAGAACACGATCATAATATAACAAATGGTCAATATATAAAATTCTCCATGTAATTTTCCTTATTGGATTTTTGCATGCCCTTTATTGTAAATATTGACGCAATTTATACTTTATCATGTCTTACTCGGACTATTAAACCGGAGTAGCATATAGTTGAGTGTTAAGTAAATCAAACATAATATCATAATTATGTTTTGTAATGATCCAAATTATTTGAATGACCGGCACTAGTAACTGAAATTCTCCCTCTTTCCATACGGGGGTGAGTTGCTTTTATTTGAAATATCTCTGACACTCGAAAAATCAAATGAGATTTTCCAGATTCTTGATAACAAGTGCTTGAGTTTGTATATTACACGTCAGTTGGGAAATATGAGACATATCATTGACTCATTCTTTTTTTTTTACTAAATCACTAACATAAAACACGGTAGAACATTTTCATAATAAAGAATTGGAGTAGAGGTTCAGGAGGGGGTATCTGGGGTCTGAACCCCTTTTTATTTGACAATCAAAGCCTTTGAAAGGAGACATATATTGGAACAACCCTTTTGACTTAGGCACTGTTGAACAGCCCCCCCCCCCCACCCCCCCCCCCCTTTACCCCCAAATGGCTGGATCCGTCAAACATAAGTTTCAATAATAAATGGGAAATAAATAATGTTTAAAAACTCCCGTGTAAAGATAAAAACCGTAAGGTTCGAGCTATCTGTGGGACGAATTGACCCGTAGGTCAAGGGCGCTACCAAAGAATGTGCTATTATTTGAACTTCGAAAAATGAGGAAATGAGCTAAGACTTGCTTCCAAAATCAACTATGGCCTGTACATTAATGCTATGGTAACATTTATTATTTATAAAGCTGTTTTGCGTAATATTTTATTGAATGATTCCGCACAATAATGTGGCCGTCGTTGCAATCAACACCGTCACTGAGCGGTAAAATACAAACGGAAATCTGCCGAAATGTGCAGTTTCATTCTATTATCAAATGACCAATTAATGAGTGAGTCCGATCCTTCGCCCCATCTTGTCAAATCTCTTTCCAATTTATGTGTCAATTCAACTCCTAGCAAATATATTGTGTTTCTTTCAAATATTAAAGCTCTTTCATAGCTGAAATCTCTTTCCAGGAGCTGAATATATCTTAAATATCTCATCTTTCGAGGATAAGCTTATTTTTGCATTGGTACTGCAGCCATCTTGGATGCTTTAATCATATGATTAAAATTTAATACACCTCAAAGAGGTGGATTAAGTTAAACGACAGTTTTAGCCTTTTTAACGCAGCGTTAAATTTAAAGACAAGTTGAACAACACACTAATCATATGATTAAATTTAATAGAATGATTCAGAAATTTTAACGACGCGTTAGCACTAACGACAAGTTGAACAACAGACCCCAGATCTCAAAAACTAATGCATAGATTTGTGTGGTAAATTGATATTTTATATCATCTTCAATATCTGGGCGTTATGTATTCGGGTTTCGTTTTCTGTAATTAGTTAATACTTCAGTTTCGTTATGTATATCTCTTTCATATTCATTTGATAAAATTTACTGTTTGCAATAGCATAAATTGTTCTATATAATAAGAATGTTCTTATCCCGGGCATAAAAACAATGCCGTATTTGGCAAAACCTTTTCAACTTTTGATCTTCAGTGCTGTACAACTTTGTACTTTTTTCACTCTCGATCTTTTATATCTAGGCTTCACTGGTGAGTCGCTTTTGGCGTATTGAATTTTAAACCTGATGCTTTTTGTTATCTATTAATCATGTTTTTCTTTGTCTAATATGTTCTCCTATTTATTTGTAGTGTAGTCCTGTAGTATTATGTTGTCATTTCAATGTTAAATTTAACTTTGCCATTAAAGTGCGAGGTTTGGCATGCCACAAAATCAGGTTCAACCCATCACTTTTATTCCCCTTTAAAAGTGTCCTGTACCAAGTCAGGAAGATGGCCATTGTTATATTATTGTTCGTTTCTGTGTGTGTTGCATTTTAACGTTGAGTCGTTTGTGTTTTCTCTTATTTTTGAGATATTGAGATAAAATGTGGCACGGTACTTGTCTATCCCAAATTCATGTATTTGGTTTTGATGTTATATTAGTTATTCTCGTGGTGTTTTGTCTGATGCTTGGTCCGTTTCTGTGTGTGTTGCGTTTCGGTGTTGTGTCGTTGTTCTCCTCTTATATTTAATGCGTTTCCCTCGGTTTTAGTTTGTTACCCTGATTTTGTTTTTTGTCCATGGATTTATGAGTTTTGAACAGCGGTATACAACTGTTGCCTTTATTTATTAATAGATTCATGTCCTGTGTAATGATGTAACATTTTAAGAGAGTCCGGGACTATGTTTTTCGGAAAACATGAGTCAACTGATGCTCTTTTTGGAAAAATATCACTTTGGTTATGTAAATCATCATACTTTGAACGACAAAATTATTTCATTTATTAATATTACTTTTAATTATGGATCTTGACATACTATGAATGACAAAACTATTTTATTCAATTATACTACTTTTTCTGTTAAGTCTGTTTTTTTATGATATAAATTTGACGTGAAACTGTACTTATGTATCCCGTCATACTTTGATCCACACAATTATTTTATTTATTATTATTACTTTATGTTAAGTCTGTGTTTGTTATATCTACTTTACGTGACTCTGCATGTAGGTATGCCGTCATACTTTGAACGACAAAATTATTTTTATGTCTACCTGTGCGAATTTCAAACGTGCAATTTTACACCAGTACTGAAAACCTTCTATCCTTTACGGGTAGACTTTACATAGATAAATCAAGTCGTATAACAAAAGCAAAATGAGTATGTTAAATTTGATGTATGCTTTTTTGTGCTTCTTCGTTACATTTGTTGGTTTTATAGTGATATTAAGATGATAACACAATATTGACTGCTGTACCCCTTTTTTTGACATTTTCACTCTTTGAGTATGTTTGTTTTGTTAATACATCGTTGACAATGTAATGGAATTAGACGCGACTGTCATAAAAGTGGGAGACTTAGCTAGCTACAAAACCAGGTTCAATCCACCATTTTCTACATTAGAAAATGCCTGTACCAAGTCAGGAATATATGCCAGTTGTTATCCATTCGTTTGATGTGTTTGGACTTTTGATTTTGCCTTTTGATTTCTGATTTTTCTTTTTGAATTTCCTCGGAGTTCAATATTTTTGTGTTTTTACTTTTTTTTTTAACGTGGATGTAAGCTAAACGACGTAATTGCATGCGTCAGTGAAGTCTTTAGGTTTTTTTTCACTTTCAGATGCCTCCCAAATTGACCAAAATGAAGCCGCTGAGCAACATAAAGATACAGGTAAAAACGCATTAAAGAATGAAACAGGTTAAATATATGAGCCAGTCCATGCGAAAAGGTACAAAAACGAAAAATTTACGAAATTCTAAAAAGTGTGCATAATTATTGGTAGTAGACTTGTGATTTATAAAACACATTTACTTTTCCCCATATCATCAAGCTGTGAGCTACACGCACCTGCAAGTGCTGAGACCCCCCCCCCCTTAGTTTTATCAAGATTTTCAATGAATTATTTCATAAATTTCAATCATTTTCAAAGTAAGGTTTAAGTGGCTTGATTTGCCAATTGATAATGTTAACCCCGGTAGCAGTGGGGATAAGGCTCTCGCTTACGATGCTGATATCAATGCAATTAAACCGGGCAATGGCTCGAATCCCGTGCAACTGAGGTTGATTTATATAATATTAAATAACTTAAATTTCAATTTCTAAAACACAATTTGTCATAGTTTTTGTATTTCCCCTCATGTGTTAATGTTGTCTTACTTTCTTTGAACCTGTAGAACTGACTGAAATTATTGACTTTTGTCTCTGTAGTATCGTATTTGTTTAAGTTTCTGGTCGGTATAGCATTGGTCGGGGGGACAAATGATTTTACACTTGCGCCCATACAAAAAATTCAGATATTTCTACGTCTTTTTCTGTTTTGATTGACAAATTCGGGTTAGAATTGACAATCTTATGAATGTTTACATTAATGTAAATTTTTTTTCGGATAAAATCGTTTTTCAAAAATACTATACCAATCTTTGATAACGTGTCCTGTAAAGTTTATCAAAAGGACTTTTTGTACCTTTTCGCATGGGCTGACTCAGACCATTTTCAAAATCACAAAAAAAAACAAAAAAAATCGAAATTGACAAAAAGCAATGAAATATCGAAATAATTATAACACTTTATATCCGACGTTATAATTTAATGCAAATTTGGACATATAATTATCCCTAGCAACTAAAAATCTCCCCTTAGCAACCATACACCAATCAGCAAAAAGTCCATATTCCCAATATTTTAGCATCGGTTTGAAGATTCAAATGGATTCGGCATCTATCAAAACATCTAGTTTGCAAAAAACACATCAAAAATATGTTGATGTTTTAAAAAAGTTATAGCGAAATCACTAATTTTCTACACATAGGCCTTTCTTGGTACTTTCGCCGATACCACCTATAATTGAGCCAGTCCATGCGAAAAGGTACAAAAACGAAAAATTTACGAAATTCTAAAAAGTGTGCATAATTATTGGTAGTAGACTTGTGATCTATAAAACACATTTACTTTTCCCCATATCATCAAGCTGTGAGCTACACGCACCTGCAAGTGCTGAGACCCCCCCCCCCTTAGTTTTATCAAGATTTTTAATGAATTATTTCATAAATTTCAATCATTTTCATAGTAAGGTTTAAGTGACTTGATTTGCCAATTGATAATATTAACCCCGGTAGCAGTGGGGATAAGGCTCTTGCTTACAATCCTGATATCAATGCAATTAAACCGTGCAATGGTTCGAATCCCGTGCAACTAAGGTTGATTTATATAATATTAAATAACTTAAATTTCAATTTCTAAAACACAAGTTGTCATAGTTTTTGTATTTCCCCTCATGTGTTAATGTTGTCTTACTTTCTTTGAACCTGTAGAACTGACTGAAATTATTGACTTTTGTCTCTGTAGTATCGTATTTGTTTAAGTTTCTGGTCGGTATAGCATTAGTCGGGGGGACAAATGATTTTACACTTGCGCCCATACAAAAATTTCAGATATTTCTACGTCTTTTTCTGTTTTGATTGACAAATTCGGGATAGAATTGACAATCTTATTGTAATGTCAAAGATAAGCTGAACCTGAGTTGTTACTATCTTTTATTTCAGACCTCCAGAGAGGGTAAAAAACTGAAAATATACAAAAATGAATCTAATAAGCACAATGTTCACAATCAACAAATTTCACAAAATAATAGTACAATTAGTATTAACAATGTTCTCCATACATTGAAAAATATGTCTTTCTTAAAAAACAACAAAAAATGATCAAAAAATGCCATAAAATTACATTTTGAATAACAAATTGATAACACGAAAAGTGTTCCATACACACACTGTTTTAAGAAAAAACGTACACCAAAATATATGGCTCTAATGGCGTTCCATACAAAAAATATTTTGACAAACTGACAGAGTAAAATCAAAAATCGCAAATTAAGAAGCTTAAAATGACTGAGAATTGTGTATAATAAATGCAGGAATAAAAATAACTATCAAATAAACATCGGAATGCTTAATTTAACATGTAAAATACAAAATAACTGTGACGTGAGATATGACTCCTGAGAATCGTTTGAAATCACAATTTAAATCCAAAGGACTGACCTTAGACTTTAAATACGTATATCGGACATACAAATAAAGGTTATACACTACAGTTTAACAGAAAACTCACCCTGTGGAGGGTTGAATACCATAAAAAAAGTTTGTTTGGCTTTGCCGCTGTTGCCGATTGGCAGACATCATAATAAAATTCAACATAATGACGGAACAGATCCGTAAATTTCCGGAGTGTGACAATACACTTATGAATGTTTACATTAATGTAATTTTTTTTCGGATAAAATCGTTTTTCAAAAATACTATACCAAACTTTGATAACGTGTCCTGTAAAGTTTACCAAAATGACTTTTTGTACCCTTTCGCATGGACTGGCTCATATATTAATTTTTGGTTGATAAATATAACAGCTATGGTAATTACTTTTTATAGTAAAAGTAAACAATAAAGACAGCAGTATACCGCACAAAGAGAACTTTGAAAATCGTAAAAATCGAACCAGCAAGAGGCAGACAGGTGACAGATTGCAAACCTATAGTCCCCTTCGACTTCGTCGGTAATGGACTAAAAAACTTTACAATTAACCCATGTCATGTAATAAGCTAAGCTATTACTTACACATAATCAGAATCCCATGTGGTGCTATTGTCCAATTTCAAAATACATGTTTGGTGATACTCGAACTTCGTTCCATTTTAATATTAGTCAATGTCATACATTCTTTAATTATTTGACACTAATACTAAATACAATACCAGCAATACGTTTCATATAATACAGAATGCAAAAATAAAAGAACGCCGCTTTGATAAAACAGAAACAAATAGTTTTGATTAAATATCACAGCCAATGTTCTCCTTTCAGTAAGATTTCTTAGAAAGCTTAACCAAAAATATCAATTATGACAAACAAACAGTCAAGGCTATTTCCTATAATATTTGCAGGATAACGGGATAAACATTTATTTATCTAACTGATAGCTTCCCATTACCCTCAGCAAGTCATAAAAACACCAGACTTAACACAATATTATCTCATTTATATTATACAATAATAGTTTGGCAACAAAATCAATATACATATAAAAAAAGAAGATGTTGTTATGATTGTCAAAGAGACATCTTTCCTCAACAGACCAAATGAAACAGAAGTTAACCATATAATGGTGTAAATTAAGGATATGTTGTATGAATGCCAAAGAAAACTCTATCCAGCAGTGTATAAACAAAGCGGATTTAAACAACAGCGTTAGTTTCAAATAAAACAATGATGACATTAGGTAAACGGTATACATTTGTTGCTAAAGAATAAAAAGTTTAAATCAAGATGGACATGGATGTAGATTGGTTCCTCAACAACTACCGTTACTGTCAGTGTCTAAATCAGGTAGATATGAGGCATCCAAAACTGACTTCGTAAATCTGGGACTGTTGATTGAGGTATTTTGGAGTCAGTGTAATCCTATGTACCAAAGTACACTGGATACGTGGGCACAACATCCAACAATTCTGGCTCCAACCTTGCAAGTACAGTACCATCCACTTATTTCACCGTCTAATGTATACTGTACAAATACATTGTGGGTAGCACTGTTACTGAACCGAGACTGCAATTTGATTTTAATCAAGTTCTCCTTGATCTTACAAACATACAGCTGATATACGCTGTCCTCACCAATATGCTCTCTAACATATGAAGGGGATTGTTTTAATTGGTATATCCCCATCGTTATCTGGCGGAGTTTTTCCTCGGATAAGACCGGGAAATCTTTTAGATGATCCGCTGATGATCCATCAACTAGTGTATATATTACCCTTTTATTTATCAATCCCTCCTTTTCAACAATCGCTTGAACTAAATGTCCTTTCTTGCTTTTATCAAGCATTGCCTCAGCTATCTTGATATCATTTGAATTTGAGCTGGCAATTGCAGGTCAATATTTGTTACACACTGCACATACTAACCGTAACAATTCTCCGATGAAAGGGATGTTAATGTTCGAAACAACCTTGTCAAAAAATTGGCATTGTTTCAGCCTACCATTAACACTTTCTACGATCCACCTGACTTTTGTTACCTTCCCTTTCATGAATGAGACATACCGAATTAGGCTATTTACCGGATATGATATCACATAAGCAACACGACGGAAGCCACATGTGGAGCAGGATCTGCTTACCCTTCCGGAGCACCTGAGATCACCCCTAGTTTTTGGTGGGGTTCGTGTTGTTTATTCTTTGGTTTTTTTATGTTGTGTCATGTGTACTATTGTTTGTCTGTTTGTCTTTTTTATTTTTAGCCATGGAGTTGTCAGTTTGTTTAGATTTATGAGTTTGACTGTCCCTTTGGTATCTTTCGTCCCTCTTTTACTAGTCTACTATTATTTGCCTCGAACAGATCTTACATTAGATTGACGTATTGTAGTAGTGTAAGTTGACAAATCCTCGAACTGCTGCTTTGTTTACCCAGTCAAGTTATAATAATCATCGTCTGTTAGTCTAGATGGATTATCAAAATCCAAAATAGAGGATTTTGACATAGTAAGCCGGACATTTTCTAAAAGAGCTACAATTTCGGTACGGCTGAAGAAAGATTTAGTGTATTTAGCTTTCAGGATCATCAGTGATACTTGAGAAAAATGAAGTTCTTGAAGATGAGACGTGCAACATCTTGCTTTAGAGTCAACAAATATTGCGTTTTGTATAAATGATTGTGTTCTTGCTTTTAAAACCTCGGTTACACCTTACCGGATAGCACGAACGGACGCCTAACAGGTGAAAATAAAAGTTGTCCGTTGACAAAATTGTTATCCTTTTAGGCGTCCGTTGATGTACTGACCGAATTAAACGGACGTGTAACGGATATGGACGGACGTCTAACGGATAACAAAAGACGTCTAACGGACATGAACGGATTGAAAAAAAGTTATCCTTTAGGCATCCGTTCGAGCTATCCGGTAAGGTGTGTCCGAGGCTATACGAAAAAATCAAAGGCGACCATTATAATACATGTAAATCGCATTAATATTCAAAATGTTTCTGTGTAACTGGTTTTGGTTTGGTCTTCAAAATTCCGCCAAAGGGCAGTGTCTGGCCTGAATAAGAGCTGTTGATTGTGAAGACGTGCTTATACTCTAAGATCGATTAGGAACAATAAGAATTCATTAACCTTACGAAATCTGACATACCAATAATTGGCATTTCTGACGCGAAATTTTCAATTGGCATTTATCCGTTTCAGATCCGTTCATCATCCGTTTTATCTGTTATATGTCCGGTAGGAGTCCGTTTCTCATCCGTTCAACATCCGTTTTATCCGTAAAACGTCCGATTGAAGTCCGTTGGTGAGTTTATCTGCCAGACCACCAACAGATGTATAACGGACACGTAACGGATACAAAGCGTTAACGAAACGGACGAGTACCGTACAAAAAGGACGCATAACGGACGTTCAACGAACATTTTATCCGTTGGACGTCCGTTTAAAGTTTTGAAATGCTCAAAATGTTCCACCGGACAGAACGGACGTCGACGAATAAAACGTACGCTTAACGGACATGCAACGGATATGGACGGACGTCTAACGGATAAGAACGGACGTCTAACGGACATGACCGGATTGAAAAAAGTTATCCGTTAGGCGTCCGTTCGAGCTATCCGTTAAGGTGTGACCGAGGCTTTTATTGCATCCATTTTTGCAACACGCTATAAAACACGATTTTACATTTCTAGCGATAGACTTTACATCTCCAGCGCTTGACTATACACCTTCAGTGCTACACTTTATATCTTCAGCGCTAGACTTTACATTTTTAGCGCTGGACTTTACATCTCCAGTGCTGTACTTTACATTTCAAGCGCTTGACTTTACATCTCAAGCGCTATAATTTGCATATCTCCAGCGCTAGATTTTACCCATCTCCAGCGCTAGACTTTACATCTCCAGCGCTAGACTTTAAATCTCCAGCGCTGGACTTTAGATCTCCAGCGCTGAACTTTACATTTCCAGCGCTAGACTTTACATCTTCAGCGCTGGACTTTACATCTCCAACGCTATTCTTTACATCTCTAGCGATAGACTTTAAAAGACACTTTACAATATGTGTGAGACCAAGAGGGCTCCGTATGTTTCTAATATGTTTTATTTAGTTTAAATAAATTATATAATTTTAACCATCAAATCAAAAGACTCTACAGTATGTTCCACTCCATAACATGTTAGAAGTTCTAGTTTCTGGTTTATCATGGGGATAAGGCTTTCATCAATTATACACTCCCTACCAACTTCACAAAGAATACACACACGATGGTCTTGAAGTATGGGTTTTAGGTACAAAGGTTTTTTTTATCATCTTAGAAACATGTTATAGTGTTTTTTTATTTGTCGTTGTAAAGTATAACTTTTACTGTTAGCCTTATTTTTGTTATTTTCATTGGCAGTTTTTCAGAACTAATACATCCCGTTATTGTTCTATGATAAAATGCTTGTATTCTTTTCTCTCGTTTTTGCGTAAGTGCTTTGCCAATATGATTTAAGTTTTTCTTTGGTGACATATATGTGTCAGTAATTATGAAAAAAAGCTACACAATGTTGACTGCGTTACCCCTTTTTGACATTTTTACCTTTTGTTTCTGTTTGTTTTGTTCACACATTGTTGTCAATATATAAATTTAATGCAACTGTAATACAAGTGAGAAGGATAGCTAGCTATGGTGCATGTTTTTATCCACCATTTAAAATTCAGAAAGTGCATGTTGCCGAGACGATATGAAATGTGCAGTGGAATAAATTGCTTCATATAAAGTTCGACGATTTGGGATTCGGGAGTTCGACGATAACGTTTTACCAATAGCATTATTATATCCATATCATATAACTAACGAATGTTTGCTAATAACTACGTTTTAATCCAATATTTACAATATATACAATCATTTCGTATTACAATTTCACAACATTGTTTTCGAAGTTAACTTATCGCATGATAAAGACGATCTGTTTACGTCTGAACATTAGACATAAAATTTCACGCTAATTTAACCTGATTCCCAGAGAATAATAAAAACAAAGTAATTAAATCAAATCGCCACAGCTGCACGTGCAGACGATTTTACTTGAACTCTAAATGACTAGACTGACCTACTGAAGGTGTCATAAAATTAAGGAATATCGTTAAGATTAACCATTAACTTTCTACACAGTAAAAAATTCTTTGGAAAATACTGTTATCTTTAATTAATCTTAGCAGACGAAAATGTAGCTCTATTTCAACATAATTATATTTAAAATTATCGATAAAAATAAACTTGCACAATTATAAGTGCAATTAATAAAAACCGATTTCTACTCTATTAAAAATCCTAACTATAAACAATCATACTAATAAAAACTAAAAAGCTTTTCTCTTCAATTCATTCTCCCCTCTTGATTGCTCTAAGCCAATCAAACAAACAGTAATTAAACGATATAAAACTGTCTTTGATCTAAGTTCAAATTATCAAATCTAAAACTATTTCAAAATATTAAAATGTCTAAATTGAAATGAAATTATATGTCCTCATTACTCTAATTATTTATCACTGTCATTTTCGGAGGTTTGGCTCTCTAACGAACACAGTTTTGTTATTGGGCTTATTTATACAGTTTGTCCAAGTGAAACATTTGCAACGCGTGCTTGTCCATTTTTGCCAGGGAAAACTTCAATTATTCTGCCAAGCGGCCAATGTCCTCTCGGAACGTTCGGATTCATCACAAGCACAATATCATCGATTTTCATGTCCCTTTTCATTTTAGTCCACTTGTCACGTTTGTTAAGTCCCGGCAACCATTCCCTAATCCAACGTTTCCAAAAATGTCTAATTAGTTCCTGTATTCTTCTCCATCGTTTTCTCGGGTTAAAATCACTAATATCAACGGTTTCTGGAGCGAAATGACCACCTAATTGTCCGTGCAAGAAGTGGTTCGGTGTTAAAGGTGTGTAACGGAGATGCGCAGCTGTGTAATAATCTCCCTTTGCTAAACACGGAATGACGCAAAATGAACTATTTCACTGTCAGAGAAAGGAATGACAAAGTGCATATTTAGATATATTATATGGTAATGATTTGGAAGACGTTTCATCAAACTTACTGGATATTTAAGAGAAGATTTTGCCGTTCTCATGGAGGAATTATACCGTTTGAAATTGACTTGTAACAAGTATAGATTTATTAAAGAAATATTCTGCACTGGGTCTCAAATTGACCACTTGGATTTATCATTAATGTCTTTGTAAAGTATGGAAAAACGTTAATTTCTATTGGAAACCATCTATTTTAATGGATCTAGATTTCAAAATAGCACATTATTGTATTTTCACAAATTCTAAACTTATGACTATAAAACTTATAAATTACAATGTATGTGATGTATGTGAAAAGGAAGTAGAAAATATCACTCATTTATTTCTATTATGTTCTGAATTAGTAGAATTTCATCTGTTTATGCAACAGAAGTTGTCAGTTTTATTTGATAATGTTGATTCTGACAAAATTGATAATTTAGTGTATGAAGAGGTATTTATGTTTGGTTTATTTGGATCTATCAAAGGCGTAAATGTAAGTTTTGTCAATTTCATGTTATCTGTAGCGAGATATTGTATCTTCAGAAGAAGGAGTTTACTTAAAAATTTAAACAGTAATGTTGATCTTATTAGACTATTTAAATACACTGTAAAACATTATATAACTTACCTGTATGAATATTTGTGTGATGCAAAATGTATGAGAAATGTTTTTGAGAAACACTTTTTAAAAAATAATATTCTGGTACAAGAAACCGAAGGTGTCATAACATTTAATTTCTAATTATTGTGCTGATTATATATATGTGATTATACTTAAAACATTGCTTTGTGATAATTTTGTGTAATATGTAATATATCTGTTGTATATATATGTTGAAGAATTGAATAAAGATAAAAAAAAAAAATCATTAATGTGCTTTACATCTTTTATAACATGGGTTTATCATTAATCCGACCGCTGAGTTTGCCTGTCTTATCCAAATCTATGTTTTGATATTGGTAATTTAAAAATAAATTATAGTTTATACATATTTTGATAAATTCCTTGGGATGAACTTCCCCTGGTTTGTTTCATAATGATAAGGTCAGCTTGTTAGCTTGTCAGCTTGGCAGTTTTGTTTTAATTAAGAGATTAAGGGATAGGTATTAGATCATAGATAGGAAACAGCTTGATGACAGCATGAGTGTAATCAGAGTGTAATTCACCTGTCAGGGCTCTACTGCAGGTTCTTAAAATTGCATAATTTAGACAATTTACTTTTTAATTAATTTAAAATTGTTTTGAGTAGGTAGTGTTTTTCATATGGTTATTTTTATTTGTTTTATTGTAAGTTTTAACGAGTAGCCCCCTAGAAAGCCAAATGATACATTTATTATTATTTTCATATGTATTCAGTATAATAGATTTAGAAATGATTGTGAATATGATATTAGTATACTGTGTATACAATAGTGTCTTAGTATATTAGTTTGTTAATAAAAATTAGAATAGTTATTATATAGTTTTGGGTATGATATCAAGTATCCAGTACGGCAGGATAAATGTTCCATCCTAGTTGAACATTTCCTTTTCTACTTTACACAGTGTAGATACTATTCTGTACGCTATCCGGAAGTCGCGATTTTCGAAGCGATGATTTCCAACTAGCTAACAGGACGGTTTTGCCTACGGTAACTTTTCTCATCATTTGTTTACTCCTATATCTACAAAGTGCTTTGAACATCTTCAAGGTATATATAGCAGCATACATATGAGTAACTGTAACAAAAACATGCATTAGAATATAAAATATACGTGTGCATCACATCAATCTGGTAGAAAAAAGTGAAATCGATGGACAATTTTGCTCTCGTAGTACAAAGCAAATAATCTTTTATTGCAAATATTTGCATCAGTTTACAGTTAAATATATACTGTTTCAATATCCTTTTCGTACTTAAGTAGAATATTCGTATTTCCCATAAAAAAAATATGTTTTCCTTGAGGATCCCAAAATAAATTACTGTACGATCAGTCTAGAACTGACTGTATTCTCGAAGCGATTTCAGATTTTTTGACTGTATGACCAGTCGTGATTTTGAAGAAAAAACAACAGCAATTTGAAGGTATATACGTGTATATGTGATATTATGAACTATCCAGGGAACTATAACGTGTAATTACTTTCATCAGACAATACAAATATATTTCTGATGAATTGTTTAGACGACAAAATAATTGTATTTTTGTTCCATCAGTCTTGTTTAAAATCTAATGCCTAAAAAGTAATACATGATTCTCTTGTGGACTTTATAATAGTGTATCGTTACAGTTATCTGTTTAGCTATTACATTTTTAAAGATTATTTACACCGTCCGCCGTTGACCAATTGATGATAACATAAATCAAGCTTGTCTTTTAAAATAACAAACAAAGGATAAAGACAGCTTTGCGTAGGGGGATAATTCATGTGATATAATTTTGGTAAGTTTACAGAAATAGAAGGTCCATAATGCATTAATCGAGTAAAAATGGAGCAATTTCAGAAAACTTTAATGATTGGTTTAGGAGGTGTTGGAAATACCTGATGGGTGCCCCATATAATGTAATGTTCAAGTCCGTATCTTATATAAAGTAACCCCATACAAGATTTTTACTAAAATTCGAAATAGACGGTACACAATACAGTCATTATCATTTATGATAAGGAATCCGAATAAGATTAATTAATAGTTACATCAGTGATTCAAAAAAAGGGGACCCGGCAGTTTGAAACCCTTTTTAACTATCAATTCATTTGTATGGGAACATATATTTGGAATCCCCTTTTCGCCTGGATTTGACCCCTCTCCATTTAAAAATGGCCGGAACCCCCAATGTATATTAAGTGGTTTATGAGGAGATGCGCTTACAAAACCGGCGAAACATATTATATCGGTCCAACGGACGAACGGAAAGACGGACTTCTTTATCACTATAACCCCCGCTTGACAAAGTGGTGAACAATAGACACAAAATACAGTTTTCTCGTTTGAATTGTTTTACATTGTCTTATCGAGGCCTTTTATAGCTCACTATTCGGTATGGGCTTTGCTCATTGTTGAAGGCCGTACGGTGACCTATAGTTGTTAATGTCTGTGTCATTTTATATTTTTATATAGCTCTACATCTTAAACAAAGTGAAGGAACTGTGATCAATTATAGGCTACAGTACGGCCTCGAATGTGTGTAAATACATGCATTTTTATATAACAACTAAATCTGTGTGTTTGTACAATTTTAAGTATAACGGAGGACATTTCTGAAACTTATATACTAGTATACATCAAACCTTCCTTTTCTTTTAGCAACATTTAAATATCCTTATACTTAATGTAGTAAGTCGAGTACACCCTATCAAGCTAAAACATGTTTCATAAGTTTTCAGGATGTGAATGTATTGAAATATATTTGTGTTATTTAGAAAAATGCCACCCTTTTAATGTATCGTAAATAACTTTGAAATCACCACTAGAATACAGTGACATAAAGACTGATCATACAGTTTTAAAATAAACAAGCGAGACTGATCGTACAGTGAGAAATTCAAACAAGTGTAATTTTCTTATTTCTGGCTTCAAAGATCTGGTTGAAACTTTTACCACCACTTGAAATATACTTCATTGAGTTCATTAAGTCTGGTTTTTACGTTAATTTGTACACTACGAGGGCAAAAAGATTGTTTTTAGGTTCGCCGACTGATTTTTCTTAGTGATGCACTTGAAAATCTCTTGATTAAAGCAAAGACACGAGTATTGAATGTGCGGAATTTAATTCTAAACCATTTGAGTATATCGATGTCGGCTGAATTAATCATTAAGCAATGTACAGATGATCAACTTACCGTTTAATTCAGTATACCCATCAAATTTAAAATGTGATCCAAAAAGTTCTCGCTTCGAAAATCGCGACTTCCGGATAGCGTACAGAATAGTATCTACACTGTGCTCTAAGTATCTATAGTTGTATAGATAAATGTGGTATGATTCATGAGACTAGTTATTGTCTATAAGGACACATCAACTGTTCTTGTGGTATGGTATATGAGACTGGTTAGGTTTTGGGTGGAGACTTCTAATTGTTTTATGTGGTATGGTACATGAGACTTATTAATGTACTTTAGAAGACATTTACATTTCTATGTGGTATGGTATATAAGAATTGGTAGCATTTATTAGGAGACATCTATTGTTTCTTGTGGTATGGTATATGAGACTTGTTAGTGTTCTTTAGAAGACATCTACTGTTTTATTGGTATGGTATATTAGACTCGTCAGTGTTCAAGGAGACTTCTACTGTTCTGACAGTTAAAGGTATAAACACTGCTTTAATGTAATTTTATATGGAGTATTTTTTAATAAAGTATCTGAACATCTGTATTGGGTCTCATTTGCCAGAGCTCAGTTGCAGCGGGACGAACCATTAATCGACAAGAGGGAACGGTGACGCATAGCCACCCGACCCTCCTGTTACAGGTGTATTATCTTTCGGATCGGCAGACTGGTACGTAAGCGGTCTCGAATTAATCAGTGCTTCAGCTCCTAATATTGCATAAATAGCCCTTTCTGCCGATTTCATCATTGTCTCGTGAATACCACCAAAATGCGGAGCTAACGGTGGATTGAAATGCTACTTAATCCCTTGGTTACTAATTGAATTATGTATTTTATCCTTGCCGGGTTAACTTTTGTTGGCACAGTCGTGTCGCCATTGTTTAGGATGCGATGAAGTGTGAATTTCTCCGATTCGATTCGCTACAAACGGCTTGCACTCTCTACTCTTGCCTCTAATCCAATACAAAACGTTCATACTGTCTGACCAGCATGTCATGTTTTCCTCGGGCACTTCTAATGCGTGTTTAACTGAAAGTGCTAATCTTATTCCTAAAACTGCGGCCATTAACTCAAGTCTTGGAATGCTGACTGAAGTTAAAGGAGCAACTCTTGATTTTGCCGCTATTAATCTTCTAGATATCATTCCATTACTGATCCATAAGCCTCCTGAGAAGCGTCGCTGAATATGTGTACACTCGTTGAA
Source organism: Mytilus galloprovincialis (assembly GCF_965363235.1). Lineage (NCBI taxonomy): Eukaryota > Metazoa > Mollusca > Bivalvia > Mytilida > Mytilidae > Mytilus > Mytilus galloprovincialis. The sequence continues at coordinate 1,561,507 of NC_134842.1, forward strand.
ACAATGTCATCGTCTAATTGCAAACATCTCGGTATTTTAATACAACATAGTTCATCAAGTTCACGGAACCACTCTCAAGTTTTTCGTCTAACTGGTCGTCCCAGTCTTGTCCTGCTGTCCACATCTCTTGTAGTAGTAGTTTTCCTCTTATTGTGTACGGCGCAATAAATCCTAACGGATCGAATAACGTAGCAACTTTGCTTAGAATGTTCCGTTTAGTAAATTTAAAGTCATCTGCCAGTGGGTTAGCTTTAAACGTGAATATGTCATTGTCTGCCTGCCATATAACTCCTAGAGTTTTCACTGACGGTAAATATCCCTCATCGAGATCGACTTGTGACGCGCGATCTTCTTCTGAAATGCATTGTAAAACTGCTTTTGAATTCGATAGCCATTTCCGTGCATACATCGCTGCCTTTGCCCATAACTGTGATAGCTGATGATAAAGTTCGATGCCTTGTTCATCGTTGATTACAGAGTGCATACTGTCGTCCATGTATGTAGATTTGAGAACTGTGTCGGCGGCTCGTTGATATGAATCTTTTGTCATTTCGGCATGTTTTCTAGAAACAAAGTGAGCTTGAATTGGAGACGAATTTACTCCAAAAACAACACTATTGAATTCATACTCTTCTGGTACCTGTTCAGTTTTCATTGCGCGCCATAAAAATCTGTGAAACGGTCTGTCGTCTGGTGCAATTTTAATTCTCAAATACATTTCGGCGATGTCACAAACAAGTGCAACGGGGTACTTTCTGAAGCGTGATAGTTCATCAAACAAATCCTGCTGTAACTTTGGACCTTGATGAATAGTGTCATTTAGCAAAATCCCCTGAAATTTTGCGGACGCATCAAATACAATCCTTGTTTTAGTAGTTTTCTTGTCAGGTCTAATTACCGGGAAATGCATTTGTTTGATGCTTTTGATGTTTCGATTTTGCCATTTGATTAGAGGCTTTCCATTTTGCATTTTCTTCTGAGAACGGTATTTTTGTTAATTTATTTTTGAATTGTTTGTTTCAATTGGATAAACAAACATTCTTTGATATATTTATTTTCACAGCCAAACCATCAGCACCATCAGGACCGTTATCAATTAGCAATATAACTGACAGTTCTGCATTCATAGAGTGGCAGGCACCTCAAAATGATGGTGGTGCTCTAGTTGAAGAATACCATATAGAATATCAACTAGTTGATGAGACAACATGGAAAACTTGTGAAATTGTAAAAAGCATGATTTATAAGTACTGCGTCAAAGATCTGAAGGAAGGTCAATCTTATAACTTTAAAGTCACAGCTAGCAACCGTTGTGGACCTGGAGCCTCCTTGCAATCCCTTCAACCGACAAAACTTATGGGTAAGTTTCAGTGCAGTAACGGGAATCCGTTATATAATTGTTAAGTTAATTTGGTGTTTATATTTCAATATAAAACGTTCACTGTTTAAAATTGTTAAAAGTTAAATATCAATCAGATAAGAAGAATTTATTTGCATGAGGTATTGAAATTTGAATAAGAAGCAGTTTACAATTTTTAGAAGTTTTAGTTCTGGTTTATCATGTGGATAAGGCTTTCATCAATTATACACTCCCTATCAGCTTCACAAAGAATACACACACGATGGTCTTGAAGTATGGATTTTAGGTACAAATTTTTTTTTATCATCTTAGAAACATGTTATAGTGTTTTTTTATTTGTCGTTGAAAAGTATAACTTTTACTGTTAGCCTTATTTTGGTTATATTCATTGGCAGTTTCTCAGAACTAATACATCCCGTTATTGTTCTATGGTAAAATACTTGTATTCTTTTCTCTCGTTTTTGCGTAAGTGCTTTGCCAATATGATTTAAGTTTTTCTTTGGTGACATATATGTGTCAGTTATTATGAAAAAAGCTACACAATGTTGACTGCGTTACCCCTTTTTGACATTTTTACCTTATGTGTCTGTTTGTTTTGTTCACACATTGTTGTCAATATATAAATTTAATGCAACTGTAATACAAATGAGAAGAATAGCTAGCTATGGTGCATGTGTTTATCCACCATTTAAAATTCAGAAAGCGCATGTACATACCAGAAATATGACAGTTCTTATCCATTTGTTTGATGCTTTTGAGGCGTATATGACAGTTCTTATCCATTTGTTTGATGCTTTTGAGGTGAATATGACAGTTCTTATCCATTTGTTTGATGCTTTTGAGGTGAATATGACAGTTCTTATCCATTTGTTTGATGCTTTTGAGGTGTATATGACAGTTCTTATCCATTTGTTTGATGCTTTTGAGGTGTATATGACAGTTCTTATCCATTTGTTTGATGCTTTTGAGGTGATTATGACAGTTCTTATCCATTTGTTTGATGCTTTTGAGGTGAATATGACAGTTCTTATCCATTTGTTTGATGCTTTTGAGGTGAATATGACAGTTCTTATCCATTTGTTTGATGCTTTTGAGGTGAATATGACAGTTCTTATCCATTTGTTTGATGCTTTTGAGGTGTATATGACAGTTCTTATCCATTTGTTTGATGCTTTTGAGGTGTATATGACAGTTCTTATCCATTTGTTTGATGCTTTTGAGGTGAATATGACAGTTCTTATCCATTTGTTTGATGCTTTTGATGTTTCGATTTTGCCATTTGATTTAAGGCTTTCCGTTTTGCATTATCTTCTGAGAACGGTATTTTTTTTTTATTTACTTTTTGACTTGTTTGTTTCAATTGAATAACCAGACATTTTTTGATATATTTAAGGGGGGGTTAGAGATTCAAATTAAGGAGGCTCGAGGGTATACAAATTTCAGAAAAAATTAAACATTTATTTTTCATTACAAATTTTATTTATTACCATTAGTACTTGTTGCTTTATCATATGGTACAAAACTCATTCAAAAAATCAATTCGTGTTGTGCCCAGATGACTTTTAAAATATATATATATATAATTTTGAAAGCTCCAAATTATCTCCCTTTGGTCCAAAAATGCCATTTTTTGGCATTAAAATTGAAGTATCTTTTTTAACTCAAAGGTGACCTATATTTTTTATTATGATTTTCAAATTAGCTGTACTTAAACCAAACTTGTAAAATTTGAGCGATTTCTGTAATTGAGTTATTTCGATATTATCTCTATTTTTCCTATTAGTAGAACAGAAAAAAAGTGCCTCTATGAAAATGTATGCTTCTTTTGGAGCCAGATTGTGAGCGTAAATAAACGGTGACCCCATGTTTTTATCTTATTTTTCTATCAAGTATAAGATAAAGTTCTTTTATAGAAAAATATAGCAAAATCCTCTATTAGAAAAAAAAATAGGTTTAGACCCGCGAGCCCCCTTAAGATAAATATTTTATCGTTTCATGTATATATTTTTTCAGTTGAATTTATGCTTGTGCATAGTAAAAATCAAGAAGTATTTGCCCTTACCGAAATCGGTTGTTTTGTTAAATGTGCTTTTAATTAAAAAAATATATATATCTCGTAGCTTCACATAAACAATTTAATATAAACAAGTATATAAGATGCTTTCTGTCATATTTGTATTCTGTTCAAAGTTGTAGTTAAAATCAGGCCGCACGTATTCATTCTTAAATCGTGTACAATTTTATGATTATGGTTTTTGGTCGTTGTTGAAGTTCATACTTTGAATTACAATTGTTCACATCTTGTTCCATTCAAGTTGTTTCTTATCAGTCATATTTGAAAAGCAAGTAAAGGCCCTTTTTTATACAGCAATCTTATTGGAGACAGTGTATTTATACAGGAAGAAATTAGATGTACCAGTAGTTAAATAGTATATTTAACTGAAATAAACCAGTCAAACCTTTATTGTCGTTATAAAAGTACTTTAAGAACCTTTCAAAAAATTTTAAGTTAATATGTAATGTAGAGAATCATCAATTCAAGTGCATTTAATATCTTAAATAAAAGAGGGACGAAAGATACCAGAGGGACAGTCAAACTCATAAATCAATTATAAACTGACAATGTCTGGCTAAAAATTAAAGAAGACAAACAGACAAACTATAAAACACATGACACAACATATAAAACTAAAGAATAAGCAACACGAACCCCACCACAAACTAAGGGTGGTCGCAGGTGCTCCGGAAGGATCAGCAGATCTTGCTCCACGTGTGGCACCCGTCGTGTTGCTTATGTTATAACTAATCCGGTAAATAGTCTAATTCGGTAGCTCACATTCATGAAAGGCACAGTATCAGGACATCAATAAAATGCAAAATTTTGATTAATTTCACGTTTTTCACAAAATAATTTTGTCGTGTGGATTTCGATATGGAAAGCGGACTCCAGGAGCATTTTTGTTTTATTTTTTCAGTTCTTAATTTTCTGAAAGTGAGCATTTTTGTGTTACGCTCACTGAAACATTTTAGAGGGTAAAATTTTTAATGGTTTGCCTATAAGAAAGAAAATTAAAAAGTCTACACTGTTTCCTTCCATTCTTTATGAGAAAAAACGTCAAAGATCATAATTTTCGTCTTTTTTTTTTTTACATATTATCGATGATCAGGACCGAAACACCAGCACAGAACGTTTTCTCGCAGGACAACCGTACCCACCGTGAATGTGGTATGGGCTTTGCTTATTGTTGAATGCCGTATATTGAACAATAGCTGTTCACTTCAGTTTCATTTGGTTTTTCTTGTTGAGAGTTTATACCACATCTTCTGTTTTATATTGAATCGGGACAAGTTATGAAAGTACAACAACTGTTGACTTAAATAAATATGTCGATATGTTTTCAATTTATCGTTTATTTAATAGTGTTAATTCATTGAATGTAACTACTTCGGGTTATTTTGATTGTTTGATATGTTACGTTGGTGTTGATTTAGTTAGTTATCAGATTTTTGCCTTCCGAAATGACAAATTTTCCTACACAGTGTTGAAAGTAAAAAATAAAGCAAAAATGAAGAACTCCAAGGTAAACTAAATACGGAAAGATCCCAATAACATAACAAAATGCATATTTAAAATCTCAAACATTTCTAACGGATGAAAAACTGGTTTTGTAGTTTGCTAAACCTCTCACTTTAATGATAGTCGGATAGAATTCTATCATTCTGATAACAGAGTATAACTCAAACGCAGCCTTTGTTTCATCATAATCATCGACTCAAAGTTTATTCAGAGAGATGTTTCACTCACCGTTTGGAGTTCAAATAGTTATAACATTGCCTTTCCATAACATCATTGTTAACATTGTTTGACAAGTATTGTAAAATAATTTTAAAAAGTTCGAGATTGCGTGTTATTTTTTAAAATCCTCTGATGTTTGTTGTTGATGGAATATTTTCGTGTTTGTTCTGAAATTTGCATTTTGTGTCGACTTTTATTTGTTTGCGCATTTCTTTGTTATGCATATTCTTTGATATATAAGAAAGATGTGGTATGTGTGCCAATGAGACAACGCTCCATCCAAGTAACAATTATAAGAGTTAACCATTATAGGTCAAGGTATGGCCTTCAACACGAAGCCTTGACTCACATCAAACAACAAGCATGTTTATGGTGTATTGCTATAGATATTTTTTAACAGCGTCATACAGTTGGAGATTTGGTATGCCATTCAACCAGGTTTAACCACCAGTATTCTCTTAAAATGTCCTGTACTAAGTCAGACATATTACAGTTTAATCAAATAGTTCGTTTCTTTGTGTGTTAGCATTTGTTTTGTTGAATTTTGGTGTTTCTGTTGTTCCATTGTTTACCTCATAGTTAATTTGTTTCCTTTGATAACTATTTACACCACTAGGTCGATGCCACTGTTGATGCAATTTTCGTCCTCGAGGGTTTCACCAGCCTAGTAGTCAACACTTCACTGACGATTCTTACAGTACTTGCAACCTTAGGGCTTACTGTTTGACGTGAACTTGACTGATTCGTGAATGATCGGTGACGGATGTTTGACTGATCGATGAGTGATCGGTGGTCGGTGACCCATAGAATCCGTCAGATAAATAAAAAAAGCTATGTGAGAGTATCTGTGAAAACGGCCAGCGATCGATCAGTACATTAATTTTATGCACGGATCGAACGGATACGTATATAATTAAAATTCTTATGCAAATCGAACTCCACAGTGTTAACATTCGATGAACGCGGACCTCTACAAAGACACCTTTATTCGTTAATTTATTATCAACTTAGTTGCAATAACAAATAAAAAATTAAAAATAACTTTTCACTTACATTTTTTGTATCATATGTATTCCTTCATTTTTTTTTATTGAAATTTTAGTTTAATAATAACAAAAGTCCAGAATAACGATATCCTCAGAATATTATTGTACCACTTATAAGAGGTAAAATGTTGTCGTTTAAGATAAGTCCTCTATTTAGCAATTGTATGTCAATAGAGGATGAAAGTAAAAATATTATAAATTAAAGATGCGTGCTTTATTTGTGATGATTAAAAATGTTGTTTTAATTATTGTTTTTAATTAACTTTATTTCTTCTTTCGATAAAAAGTAATACTATTTTATTTGTAATTTGTAATTTGTTATTTTTAAGGCCTCAAGATAAGTCTTAAGTCCTTTCTTATAAACTTTTTTTAATAGATTGCAGTTATATCTTTATTTCAATGCAAATTATAAACCGCTGTCTGATTTTTGTATTTTTTGTACATCAGGATTGATTTCTTTTCATAGAATAAGATGACTTTCAGGGAAAAGATACTAAAATCTGTACGCGTTGCCTAAAATGCAAATATTTCTTCTCATATTTGAAATAATGCAACATCGATTACAAACAGTCATTAAAAATGCCTTTTGATTAGTTATTTTGTATCAAATGTGAATATTTGAAGGATAAATATGCATAAACTATAATTTTTGTTGAACAAGAAAGCATTAATAATTTCTTCATTTTAATGGAAATCATTGACCGCCATTGGATTTTTCTACTTTTATAGTTAAGAATTGGTTGTTTTTCATTAAAATAAAAGATTATTGAAGAAAATAAGCTAAAATAATATTTGCAGTGTATAAAATTGTCAAAATTATTTTTCTTTTGCTAGAAAAGTATGCTGAGCGTCACTGATGAGTCTTATGTAGACGAAACGCGCGTCTGGCGTATAAAATTATAATCCTGGTACTTTTGATAACTATTTTATTAGTAATTTATTATTGTAAATGCCTCAAGATAAGTCTTATATTAGTTTAAGATAATTTCAGTATTAAAATACTCAAACTTATTATTTATAAATTATTGTTGATTAAGAAAGCAATTATTGCCTTATTTTAATATAAATCATTGACCGCCATAAGATTACAGTACTTTTTGTACATCAGGATTGGTTGTTTTTCAAACAAATATGCTAGGTTTTAGGGAAAAGATACTAAATTTGTGTACGCATTGCCCAAAAAGCAAATATTTCTTCTCATATTTGAAATAATGCAACATTAATTGTAATCAGTCATTAAAAATGCCTTTTGATAAGTTAGTTTGTATTAAATGTGAATGTTGAATGATAAATATGCACAAACTTTTGTTTTTGTTGAACAAGAATGATATTATTATTTCATTTTAATGGAAATCATTGACCGCCATTGGATTTTTCTACTTTTAATAGTTTAAGGATTGGTTGCTTTTCATAAAAAATAAGTATTATCTGTCAAAATATGCTAAAATGTTGTTTTCGCATATTTAAAATTGTCAACATTATTCTTCTTTTGGTAAAACATTATGCTATTTTATTTGTAATTTTTATTTTAAAGGACTCAAGAGAAGTCTTATCTAAAATTTAGGTGACATTAGAATTAAAATACTGAAACTTTAGTTTTTGCGGAATAAGAATGCAACTATTGCCTTATATTAATACAATTATAAATCGCCATAAGATTTCAGTACTTTTTGTACATCAGAATTGGACGTTATTCACAAAATATACTAGATGTTATAGGGAAAGGATAAAATAAATTGTATGTGTTGCCTAAAATGCAAATATTTCTTCTCATATCTGACATAATGCAATATCAATTACAATATTTTGTCCACGAGCATCACTGAAGAGACATGTATTGTCGAAATGCGCATCTGGTGCAAGAAAATTGGTACCGTTAATTTTATTACAAACAGTCATTAAAAATGCATCTTGGTAAGTTGTTTTGTATCAAATATGAATATTTGAAGGATAAATATGCATGAACTTTTGTTTTTGTTGAACAAGAATGCAATTATTTCTTCATTTTCATGGAAATCATTAACAACCATTGAATTTTTCTACTTTTGATAGTTAAGGATTGGCTGCATTATATAAAAATAAAAGATTGCCTGAGAGAATATACTAAAAAGTTGTTCGCATTGTATACAATTGTGAATTTTTTTTTTTTTTGGTAAAAAATTGTGCTATTTCATTTGTAATTTTTTTTTAAAGGCCTCAAGATAAGTCTTTATCTAGAATTTAGATAAAATCAGAATCAAAATACTCAACCTTTTAATTTTGTGAAATAAGAATGCAGTTATTGCCTTATTTTAATATAAATTATTAACCGCCATTATAGTTCAGTACTTTTTGTACATCAGGATTGGCTGGGTTTTTTTTTAAATATGCTAGATTTTAGGGAAAAGATACTAAATTTTTGTACGTGTTGCCAAAAAACGCAAATATTTCTTCTCATATTTGAAATAATGCAACATCATCTGCAATCAATCATTAAAAATGCCTTTGATAAGTATTCTGTATCAAATGTGAATATTTGAATGATAAATATGCATAAACTTTTGTTTTGTTGAATAAGACTGCATGCCCGCCTTTGGATTTTTGTACTTTTTATAGTTTAAGATTTGTAATTTTTAATTACGGCAAGAGAATATCAGAAAAAAAATATACTGGAATGTTCTTCGATTTGTTTAAAATAACCAAGATTTCTTATCCTTTCAAAGATAATGCAGCAAGTTTTGTTTGTAATATGTTATTTAATGGCCTCGCTTGAAATATGTTTATTTTTACAGAATTTAGAGATGATAAGGATACAAAACTTTAAAATATTAAAAGATCATACACCAACATTTTTAATAACTGCTCATTTATTCATTTCCAAGAGTATTTACGGAAAATAAATCAAAATCGCAATATAAACACCCTTTCTTGATTTATCCGGGTTTAAAAAATATATAGCATAAATGAAAACGAAAATGACCATCCTGTTATGATAATATTCTGCATATTTCTTCATTTAGATTCATTAGACCTTGCTGAATATTTTAATAAAATAGATGTTGATCAGTTGTACTTGAACGTTTCGTACTTTACATGTCGCCATGGTATGTATGTATGTATGTATGTATGTTGTATGTATGTACTTCGAGATTCCGCCAGTATAGACGCACTCCTTGATTGACTGCAAGGGTACAGCGGATCCATGTACACTCACTAAGGATTAATGGAGATGTGTTCTTTACAATATTAACCCACCACCAGAACAATCCCCATCCCAACACCGCCCAAGGGAGCATGTAGGACACCGGGAAGTCTGTTGTTAAGGTGGATGAAGCCGAAGTACGCGGAGACAACCACCGGGCTTCTCGACGAGAACAGACAATCCGAAGACATTTCAGAAGATTGATCTCCAGGTCAAGCTTGGAACATCTTTTACCTACCGAGGCCCCCGATATATTTATATAATAAAACGAAACTACGATTTCGTAATTTGAATTATCATGTGACTAAGTAGAGTTCAATCCGTCAGAAAGGTCGATCGGTCCTATCAGTCCGATCAGTCAATGACTTTTACTATAAGTCTGACGGATTGTTGACGTGAGTTTGACGCAAACTTGACTGATCGGTGACTGATCGATGATCGCTGATTGATCGATAAAACAGTAACGTCTATGGTTGCAATTACTGTACGTAGACGAAACACGCATCTGGCGTATTAAATGATAAGCCTGGAACCTTTGATAACTATTTCCATTGATCCTGATTTGTAAGGCAAATTCTTTTTTTTTTTGTCAATCGATTTGTGACTTTTTTGTATGAACACTGGTATACAACTGTTGCCTTTGTGTAACACCTTTGATTTAGATAGATGTGGTATGAGTGCCATTGAGATGAAGATTTATTTAGAATTTGCCCTCTATGAATATAGGAAAACAGAATTTAAAAACTGCCGTTTTAATTCTTAAATAATCACAGTGTGAAAATTCCGCTGAAAAGAGATTTGATTTGTAATATAATTTTAAAACTGGTTAAGTCATCCAAAATAAGTTATAAATCTAAATGTTAAACTTACTTCTATAGTTATTCCTTAATTTGATAGGATTTTGTTATCTTTTTTGTTTTAGAAATTCCAAGTGTGGAGGAAAATAATAGATACATGGATGCATTAGAAGTTGGAAAAGAACATCGACAATATGTCAGAATTCAAGTAATTGGGAAACATGGGGTTGGAAAGACAACTCTAGTTCGTAAATTACTTGAAGACAAACAAACTGAGAAAGTATCCAGCACTGATGGAATTGAAATTCATCAAAAATGCAAGATTAAGCAAGATGGAACATGGATTATTTGTGATGGTGAGATATTTCTTTCTTATTCTCACCTGTAAATCTAATCAAATGAAAGTCAGTGTTGTTTATTGAATTTGAAACTGATAATTTGCAATAAAAAGTACCCCATGATTTCATTTTGCCTAAATAATGGCAGTAAATTTACAATCTATGAGGGTTTTTTTTATATAAAAAGAAAAAAAATAATATCATGTATATAAACCTTTCAAATCGATTATTCAAATGGTTTATTTTAATATGATTTTCGTGAATCGATTTGCGCTGCCAATTAGATATATACACCAATACCATCACGTCAAGGGGGAATTAACAACTACCTAAACCAATATTTACTGTACGGCCTCTTTAATCCGCTATCATCTGTGAAACGGATATTCCATAACGGTCAACCAACACGTGATGGCGTCAACGAAAATTACGAGGGGATGATTTCACCTTAAAAATTTGGATCTTGGTTTAATAGCTTCTGTGTGAGTAGCACTCCTCTATCAAGAACATCATGATAGGAAATCCTTTCAATTGGGAGATATAAAAAAAAGTAGGAGGGGGTTATGTTTTTTGTCTGAGTCAGATTTTTTTCTTAGTTTTTCGACGCATCATGTATCAATCAAATCATGTTTTTTTAATATTTTATCACCAGAAGGTAAAAGGAAAATCTTAGTTCAGATTTTTTTGTTTTTAAAGTTATATGAAACGAGTGACTGGTGAAAAATAATGTTTATCCAATTCTTGAACCAATGCATGTACATATCAAAATCTTAGTCCTCTGTGCACGATTTTATCATTTTTTTACGCAAATATATCGTATAATCGTCAATTTTTTTTTCTCTGTCTGTTTTGGTTAACAAATATGGCTGCTCATTAAATGCCGTGTTTTGAAGCCGAAGTTTACCGATTGTCGCTTTATAGTAGAACGTTACACACGCTGTTCCTACAACACCTAGGATTTAAAACAGAATCTTCGAAATTTCCTCCGCAAAACAAAATAAAAATGTTAGCAAACAAAAACCACTTTTAAACAAATTCAATATATGTTTTAAATTATGTTTTTATAGCTCTTGGTCATATACTAAGTAACATCTAGCCGATATTTTTCAAAATTTCATTTGACTCGGTGGCTGCATATTAAGCTGGAATAAAAAAAAATGTCCAATTAACGACGTTTTTTTGGAAACTTAACGATTATAAGTAGATATAAGAGCGGAAAATGATTAAAAAGAGTAAGACAATAATAACATCTACCAAAAGTACAAACATTAACCTCATTGTTTATGTGTTCAAATATTGCAGATTTTATAAAATCTTCTCTACACAGTCGTTTTTCAAGCGGTAGCCATTTTGTCCTAGTTGATATTTCATTTTTCAAAGCAGTTTACGCGTATTTTTTAATTGATATTTCAATAAGTTATTTATAATTGATCAAAACAAAAGTTAGATACACGAAGAGTCCAAAATGCCAAGATTCTTTTCTTATAAACTACATATTTGGGTCTTAAAGGAATAATTTGCTTCAACACATTACAAAACGGTAGCCATGTTGTCCAAACGTCTGAAAACGTCGAAAAATTCCGAAAAAAACGCTAATTTCCAACGTTACATGTGCAAAAGTTTCAATTGAATGTTCATGATAATTAAAAACAAATCGTGTGGTGAAATTTGGAAAAAATATGTTTATGGCTGCCGAAAAAAAAGAATAGTACATGTTGCTATAGACTCCGGCAGAGAAATATAGATTCGACACAGGTTAATTTTGCAATTTTTATTAATCGTTTATAGCTTTTAACGATTTATTTAAAAGAATGGTGAAATGGAAAAACAATTCTTATTACATGAACTTCGTTCAACTTTTGCAAAGACAAATTGGAAACACCAAGACAGTCCTCAAAATGTAAAATGCGAGTTTTAATTTATTTGCGGAAGTACTACGAACTAGATAATTTTAAGTGGCGTATTCCCCAATATTTAAAGACTTAATACAAGTCCACGGAATGTTTCATTTCGCAATTTGTCCTGCTTTTCATGTTATAACTGTCGTGATGAAAGAAATTCCTGTACTAGCGAAGCCGGAACTTTTCGTCAATATAAACTTGTGCAAGAAATTGAGGTAATTGAAAGACTTATCCCAAACAGCGACGAAAACCGTTTAATTAAATTAATAAAACACGGGATTGTATTAGCCTTTTTTACAGACAAATCAGGAGTAGACTTCTATATTTTGAAATGTATATCAGAAGTTAAACAAGTTAAGCAAGCAACTTTAGATGACTTGGGAAATAATTCTCGAGCCAAGGTTCAAGTAATTGAAGGGGTGCATTTCGACAAATTACGTGCCAGGGAAAATACAATTATATGACTTTGATTAACTGTTTTCCCCGTCAAATTGGGAATCAGAATATTTTTGTAGGAAAAACTCATGACCCCCTAGAGGTTTAATGCTCGTTTTCTTTTCACTCAAAGCAAAAACTAAAAGTTTTGGGTGTTTTGGAAAATTAAATCGTCTCCCTCTTTATCTGACTTAATTTTATATTATAGATCAACTAATTATATACATGTAGATCGTTTTGTTCATTTGAATACCAATTTTAACACCTTAATATATATCAAGAAAATAAAACTACAATTTAGAATCATATATATTGTTGATTTCATAATGACGATTAAACAGTAAACGCATAGTGGTTAATCAACGTCCAGTGGCTAATATTTCATGAATTTTCAGGACCATAACGCAATTTTTCGCTAATATAACGGTTCCATAGGATAACCTTACTTCGGTATATGGGCACATGATTTACTTTATACAATGCAGAATCTATTCTGTGTATTAAGTCTTAGATGCATGATTTTTTATAAGTTGTTAGAGACTTTGAACTAGCTGTCAAAATACTGCGACTACTCTCAGATCTGTACCTAGTGTCTATTTGTTGTTAGGATGTAGAAGTACCCGGCAACGTCCATTTGTTATTTTTTCTATCTGATGAGTTAAGCCTTTTTCCACTGATTTTTATAGTTCGTTCTTTTGATGTACCGTTATACTGTCCCAGGTTAGGAGAGGATGGGATCCCGCTAACATGTTTAACCCCGCCATATTATGTATGTATGTGCCTGTCCCAAGTCAGGAGCCTGTTATTCAGTGGTTTTCGTTTGTTTATGCTTTACCTTTTTGTTTTCCGTTCTTTTTTTGTACATAAATAAGGCCGGTAGTTTTCCCGTTTAAATTGATTTACATTGTTATTTCGGGTTCTTTTATAGCTGACTATGCGGTATGGCCCTTTGCTCATTGTTGAAGGCCATACAGTGACCTATAGTTGTTAATTTGTGTGTCATTTTGGTCTATGGTGGAGAGTTGTCTCATTTGCAGTCATACCACATCTTCTTTTTTATATTGAATATTGTGTGATTGTTATATGAGGGGGTCTACTATGGCCAAATCCGCGGGAAAAGAATGTCACTCATATAGTCTAAGATACTAGTACATGATTTTTATTAGTAGTTATTGGCTTTGAACTAGCTGTTAATAACTGCGAATAGTCTCAGACCTGTACTGTACTTTGTGTTTTTGTTGTTGTGAGGGATGTATAAATACCCTGTCACGTAAGTGTGACAAGTTTGTGTGCTTCGCATCGATCTGATGAGTTGATCGCCCTTTTCAACTAATATTAATACCGCCACATTCTTAATGTGCCTGTCCAAAGTCAGTAGCTGGTAGGTTAGCGGTTGTCGTTGGTTCGTCTCTGTGATATTTGTTTAACCTAAATAGTTTTGTGGTAATTCATCAGTCCTGCCCCTCCCGAAACATCATAAAAAAGGCCTATTTTTCTAGATTTAAAAATAAGCTCGCGATATAAAATTGGTACCCCTGCAAATAAATTGAGTGTAATTTTCAGATTATGTCTGATCGATCATTAGTAGGAGCGCTGTATATTTCATGGATTCATATTCCCAAACATGATATTTATAAAATCGCACGGGTGCATGTCTTGGTTGAAGCTGGAATTACTAATCTTTTCGAGGCACATATTTCATCCGATATGTTATCTTATTTTTTAGAACATACTTTTGTATTTTTCTCTTTATTTTCTCATTTTGACTGACGCTACAATACTCGCTAATTTCCGCGACAAAATTCATTCAAATAAAACTGTCTTCCGACCAACGAGGGCGGGTAGTGTTATCTAACTCTAATTCAAGTATGTAGTTTATAGTGGTGAAACTTCAATCCCCCCCTCCAATACACGAAAGGGGGAAACAGAAGATCTAGTAAAAAGGATATAAATCTAGATCTAAAAAAACAGCGAACTAGAACAGCACAGAATAACATTGGACACACAAACGCCGAAATATAAAGACAAAAAAATTACCCACACCCGTAAAACGAAATAGGAACAAGAGACTGAGCAGTTGCAATAAGTATGTGTATCAACTAAGACAAATATCCCGCATGCGAGGAATAGTGGGCTGTCGGGGTAATTGGCTGTCGGAATAATGGTTGTCGGACTGATGGGATGTCACCATTTTCTATGACCTGGTGGTCAATGCTCTTTATCCCCTTCAAATAGCAGCTAGGGAAATCTAATACAAATTGTATAGGAATATGAACTCATGTATTAATAAAATTTAATTCACATAGAAATAAACATCGATTTGAATGTCACGTCTTTAAAAAATAAAAGAGTTTCTAAAGAAAACCAACTATACTCCTCTTCTTTAAGACTTAATGCTTTATTCATAAGAGACTGATCTCATACAGGAACTTCTTCAGAAGAAAGCAAAGAAATAAGAAGCATCTATAGATTAACTTACGGCTATAAAGATAATTGTCCTTTACTAAGTAAGTCAAAACTAGCTGACTTTGTTGAGAGCATGCGTTCCATCGAATTTGAGATAAAGGATTTTTAAGTAAGTTTCAAATCTTTACTGAAATGTTTCCAGTATTTTTCTGTACCCCGTCATTCAATGAATTGTTTAAATTAATGTCATATCAGTTTGTTGTGTAAATGTGATTAATGTAAACACGTCATTTACACATCATTTCGAAATGCTCTTCAACTTTATTCTCGTTTGATTTTCTAAATACGATCCCAAGTAATAACGCTGTTATTATGTAGTTATCGTTTGTTGCTGTGTGACAATTTAGTTTTTTGTTCATTGTTTTGTACATAAATTAGAGCGTATGTTTTCTCGTTTGAATGATTTACATTTATCACATGGGGACCTTTTATAGCTGACTATGCGGTATGGTTTGTGTTCATTGTTGAAGGCCGTACGGTGACCTATAGTCCGTAGTGTCTGTTTCATTTAGTCTCTATTGAACAGATATCCTTTTACATCAATCATACCATATCTCCTCGTCTGTATATATACACAATGGACAAGGAAATAATATGACCCGTTTTCACTTTATTGGTTAGAGTTAAATGAAACTCTACAATAATCGTTCTAAGCAGCGTAGTTTCATTAAAATATATTTTATGAGAATGCTTAAAATGAAATTTTAAAATTCGAAAAAAACTTATTTAAGAATTGGATCCCTTTATATTGTTGTTTTTTAGCTGAACTTGAAAGGGATAAAATCAAAGAGAGGATATTACATACGGTGTGGAAGGATCAGACACAAGAAGGCGAACAAGCGGACTCAAATGAACGTGGTCATACATTTGAATCAGAAAGTACGCAAAATATGCGGGGTCAAAGTCGGTATGAAGATTTTGAGAGTATGCCAAGTCAACCTGACGAGATGAAACCTACTATATCTATAGAGGATTTCACAGAAACAAATGATCCCATAGTCACAGCTCCAATAGTTGATAATGAATCTAAAAGTATACAAAATTGTTCTGGAGCTTCGAACAACAACTTAGTTTACAAAGAATTACACGAAGCAGAGACTGAACGTATTAGTCCAGACACATCAAACCTTAGAAAACTGGACAAAATAGATAAAACAAAACCTGAACGAATGAATGAGGATCTAAATCTTAAAATGACTGAAGCCATTGTTAAAAACATGGATGCTTTTCTTTCGTATGTAAAAAATAAAAAAGACAAAATGAAATCCGATGGTATGGTAGAATGTGGCATATGGGATTATGCTGGCCAGAGGGACTACTATGCCACACACCAGACATTTTTAACTTCAAAAGCTATCTATCTTCTGGTTGTTGATATAACCGATGGTATAACAACTTTTCAAGATGATATGGATTTTAGTTTCGAATCTATTGGAAGTAAGTTTTTTTTAATGATAATAATCTTAAAAATTATTGAATAGTAATTCCATCACAGAAAACTGCATGAATTACGCAAAGTTCACCATAGAGATATTTTAAATGGTTCAATGAAATTCGTCAACCCTCTCAGACCTCTTTATTATTACTGTTTAATGTTTCGGTAATCTATATTGTAAACAAAATACAATTAACATGTTTTCTTTGTATTTTCTTCACTGATTTTCTGTTATCTACACTAGTACTCAGTCTGGTAATTGAGTTATTTTGCTAATTTGAATCTTAGGTTAGCCGTTGAAATTACAATGCAGGATGACGTGATGTCATAATAACAAGATTATCTTGTTGATTAATTGTTTATATGGTTGTTTATATTGTTCCTACTTTGCTTGCAGCAAGTGGTGTGTTATATAACTAGTACTAGAACACACCCGTGATATCGCGGGTCCGTGACTGAATTAAAGTATATAACTATGCGCAAGCCTTATTTTAGTATTAGTATTGTCATCTGATAAAGTCATGCCGATTATAAGATACACAGTTTTCTCTGCTTTCAAATCTCTCTGTTTGAACCCGTCGAACTAGAACTTATCAATTATTGGTAATATTAATTATTAGGAAAACAAAAGGTCCTGAAATGGAGTATTTTTTAATCAACAGCATTGTCCTATATTAGTTATAAATAAAATTGAATTCTTTGATTCGCTGTTTTACGTCATGCCCGCTAACAAATTGAAAACTGTACCTACACGCCTTATTTTTAGTCCAGATTTTTAGTATTCGTATTGTTATCTTAGAAAGTCTTACTGATTAAAATACTACAAAAGGTAACAATTTGACAATTTAGTAGTGTCAACCCTGTGATTATGACCCGTGTATATATAGCATATAAATCCTGAATACACCGTTTGGTGGTGCGCCTGTCAGATGCGGAACGTACAGATAAGGTAATAGGTAACAGGTGAATATACTATTGGTATCGATATCGGACTCGACCCGGAACTTCTTAATTATTGGCAATATTAATTACGTGGAAAACAAAAGGGCCTGGAGTGGTGTAGTTTTTAATCTACACCTTTGTACTATATTAGTTATATATAAAGTTGAATTCTTTGCTTTGTCGTTTTTACGTGATGACGGCTGACAAATTGGACCTCGTTATTTTAGTATTATGATATGTTACATTGGTAGCCTGTATATAGCAACTAAGAGACAAGTCATGTGTACTAGTTATAATACTTTAATATAATGCTAAGGCTATGTAATCCACATACATACATATTGCAATACGACTCGCCATGATCTGCTATGCCTATCAATACATGCGGGAACTCTGGACACTATCAATATCTATGAATGAATAATAGTTACAAAACATTTCATCTCTGTCTGCGTAGTGTTAAAATCGTTAACTGTTTGTGTAAACAAATTAAGTGATAAGATGCGTAAAATGATATCAATAGAAAATTAAAAACAATTGTTCAGAGAACAATTGAAGGCCTTTCCACATCAAAGCAATTTTGAAAAGAAGCTAGTTTCTTCAGACTGATGCGAAAAATAATGGTTTTGATATTCTTGAAAGTGAACTAAAGGAGATCATATACTACTTCCGGTTAAGTAAATGTTACTTTTGGTCTCATGTGATAGCTTCTTTTACACTGATTCCAAAAATATATAACTTCTATATACTTTTGCCTGTAAACCGATATATAATTGACCACTTCCGGTTTACAGAAAGTCACTTCTAGTCTTTAGTGATAAGTAAATGTATTTAAATTACAAAATATATGAATTCTGAGTACTCTGATATGAAAAAAGTGCAAAAAAGCTACTTCTCAAGATCACTCCCGGTTGTCATTTTTCAAGGTCATATGTCACCTTACCATTTATACTAGGTCATATGGCCTTATAATAAACTAAGTTGAATTTATAGTCAAATAACCTTATATTAAGTCATTTCAGGGGCACTAACTCCTATAAGATGCAAGTTAATTCTATTAGACTAAATGTAACATATCTTCATTACAATAAAGCAAACATTTTGCACTTGTTCATTAATGTATATCTTTAAAAGTGTCGGAAAAAATCTCAAAACAAGGAAAAAACACAAATTAGAATTTGACTTTGACCTTTGACCTTGACATAATTTTCTAAGTTAGGACCAAGGGGCCTCAAATAAAACATTCTAGGGTTATATGGTTAATAGTTGATGAGTTGAAAACACATATCGACAAATTTATTGTGTAAAGGTAGATAACTCCCATAAAATTTTATCGAATCGATTCGATCCAAATTAGCAAAAAAATCATGAGGATGTAATGAACAATTTGTAAAAAGAATTTTGTCGATATCTTTTTTTTTTTGTTACGAAGAAGATGCACTCTGATTATAAACAGTGAAAAGGGAGATAACTCTTACAAATAAAATGGTTTGGCTTAGCAGGGTGAAATTTAAAAGCGCATAAACTATACGATACAATATGAGAAATATCAAAGCGACGTATTGAGAAACAAACATTTATCGCAAGAACGAAATTTGGCGAAAAAAAAATAATGATAATAATCAAAACAAATACGATAGATAAAGGCAACAGTAGTATACCGCTGTTCAAACTCATAAATCCATGGACAAAAAACAAAATCGGGGTAACAAACTAAAACTGAGGGAAACGCATAAATATAAGAGGAGAACAACGACACAACACTACAATGTAACTAACACACACAGAAATGGACCAAGCATCAGACAAAATCCCACGAGAATAACAAATATAACATCAAAACCAAATACATGAATTTGGTCTTTCCACAGAAAAGTGGAAAGACCTAATAAGAACTTTATAGTCTTTGAAAAATGTAATTTATTCGGTACGCGTGTAATAATATTAATATGATGTGTGGATTACCTAAGCAATCTAATAAGGCTATCATGAAGTAAATTCTTCAAAAGATTTGTATCATACAATGACATACAAATAAATCAACATCAATTTACAAACCTCACTAATACACCAGAAATATCACAAAATTATTATACCTGTAACACAGCATCTCATCGCACATACTCATCGAGATATTTCAGTGATAGTTCTTCCCGTGATAATTTGCTCAACGGTGTGTGTGTTTGGTATAATGTCATCATCAATGATTTATTCTATTTCTACATGTTCTACATCAATATTTTTTTTAGATTTCTAAATCTTTTTTAAAGTGTGACAAATTTCGCGTTATATCTTCATGTTGTTTTTTCGTTACCGTAATCATGCAACCCTTTAAGTCCGTAACTATTAATGGTTGAGGAATATACTGGGTGGACAGTTAATCTTCCTTTTCCTTATTAACTATAAAGGTATTATCTACTTTAAAATCTGGTATTTTTTTACTGAATGTTTTTATTCGAAATATGATTTCATTTGCTTTTGTTTCTGTGATCTTCTTTTCTCACTTCATTAAATCGTCATTAATCTCTAGATCACACAAGAATAGGGACAGAATATAAACAAACATAAACATAAATTATACGGCTTCTAATTAGAAATGATTAAAGTTAAAAGACAGCTGCATCATACATTAAATTTAACGGTCAACCAGACAGTCTGCTAAAGTTCATGAACACAATAAATCTACAAATACTTAACACTCTTGACTATAGTAAATTAATGTGGGTAATTAAATACCGATCTTAGATAAGAATTAAATGTGCAAAGTTTCACCCTATGACACAAGTAACAATTTATAAAAGTTAACCATTATATGTCAAGGTACTGCCATCAACACGGAGCTTTGACTTATACCGAACGACAAGCTATAAAGGGCCCAAAAAATTTACTAGTGTAAAACTATTCAAACGGGAAAACAACCGTCTAATCTATATAACAACGAGAAACGAAAAACACTTATGAATTACATAAACAGACTGTAATATCATTCAATTGTTATCATGTAGTTTGATGTTATCATGTAGTTTGATGTTATCATGTAGTTTGATGTTATCATGTAGTTAATACTTATGCAAAGGTGACTTCGTTACCTTCCCAATCCTTGTAACTTCCCTTATTAAAAATAAAACGTGCAACTCAACTGTGGTTGTTATTACATGGTGTCAGATGTTTTGACGTATTACACGCCGGAATTTAAGTAACAATTCAATTAATCCTGTCAGCAGTAACGTCCGGAAGATATTTAAGAGAATATTATTGCACAATGTGTGTACAACAGGTGACATTGATCAGTAACAAAAATGGCAACCGGGTTTCAGTTCGAACACCCATCATTAAATTGGGGTGCACCAGATGTGTACCAAGAATTTCAAAGATTCAAATAACATGTTGAGTTTACATTCAATAGTCCCCTAGTTAAGGCAGAGCCTGCTGACCTGGTTAGGACTATGGATTGGACAACAAGGACGTGAAGTCTACAAAACTTTTGTGTGGCAAGAAAACATGGAAAATGAGCAAGACAACCCTGACATAATTCTAGAAAAACTGGAAACATATATCCGCCCTAGGACAAATAAACGTGTAGCCAGATTTAAAGCATGTCAAAGGAAACAGAGTGAAAGTGAGAATTTTGATAATTTTGTTAAAGACCTTCGACTATTATTGATGGACTGTGACTATGGAAACACCGAAGATATCTTGATAGATATAATAATCAGTGGCGTTAAACATTCAAAAGTTCAAGAGAGAATGCTTGACAAAGGCTCAGATTTGACTATAGCAAAAGCTATTGAGATTGGGCAACAATTTGAACTATCACAAAAACAACTCAAAATGATTCGTTGCGAAGAAATTCTACGCGTCAGTGAACACTCTTACGACAAAAAGAAAGATCACAAAGGTACAAAACAACAATACCGTAGACCGCCTGTAAACACTCAAAAAAAACAATAAACAAGATAAAAGAAGACAAGATATCTATCATCAGTCAAAATGTGGAAATTGTGGAACAACGCATGGAAACAACAAATGTCCAGCAAAAGGCACGACATGTAAATACTGTAAAAATCCTGATCATTGGTTAAAGGTTTGTAGAAAGAGACTTAGAAAAATCAACATGATTCAAGAAGTAGATCAGAGCAGTTGTGATAGTCAAGATAGTGGAGATGAATTATTATGCATATCAACCGTAAAAACCGAGACTTGGCGAGACACAGAAGATAAATGGATTGTAGACGTTCACATCGGTGACAAGGAACTTCCGGTCAGAATTGACACCGGTGCAAAGTGTAGTATAATTTCCAAGAAATCACTCAATAAATTAGAACTAAAGAGTAAAATGTTTGACAAATGTTTGAAATTACCGATTCGAAGAAAATTATGAAATCGTACACAGGACACAAGATTCAACAGATCGGTAAAATAAGACTTCCGGTTAAATTCATATATCGTGAAATTTATGAAACTTTTGAAATAGTCGATATGGAACAGGACAATATTATCAGTGGCGACTTTGCAGAGAGTTTGAATCTCGTGAAAAGAATAGACACAATTGACACTATAGAGGAAATTGCTAAGCCAAATGAATTGTCACATGACTTTTCAGAACTGATAAAAACTTCAGGAACATTACCAGGTGAATATCGACTCACAATAGCTGAAAATGCAAAGGGTGTAGTGCATGCACCGAGACGAATTCCAGTCGTTATTAAGGAAAAGGCGATAACTGAACTTAGAAACATGGAAGAAAACGGTTACATAACAAAAGTTGAAGAACCGACAGAGTGGGTCAGTTCCATGGTAGTCGCAGTCAGAAAGGACAAAGTTAGAATTTGTATCGACCCGAAAGATCTGAACGAAGTGATTCAACGTGAAAACTATCCGTTAAAGACAATTGAAGACGTAATACCATTGATACCAGATGCAAAAGTATTTTCGGTACTAGATGCTAAATCCGGATTTCTACAAATTAAACTGGAAGAACCGTCTTCATATTTGACAACTTTCAATACTTCGATTGGCCGATATAGATGGTTACGCTTACCGTTCGGAATCAAGTCCGCACCAGAAATATACCAGCGTATTATGGATCAGATGCTTGAAGGCTTTATAGGAGCTACCGCTATTATAGATGACATACTTATTGCAGGCCGAAACATGGAAGAACATGACAAAATTTTGCAACAAGTGGTTGAACGTGCTACAAAACATAACTTACGTTTAAATCTTGATAAATGCTTTGTAAGAAAAGTGAGAGTTGCGTACATGGGCCATGTTATCACCGATAAAGGACTCCTACCGGATCCTGCTAAAATTCAGGCCATAGTCGAAATGCCTGTTCCACAAAACAAGGAAGGTGTTCGTAGATTCTTAGGACTTGTTCAGTACCTTTCAAAGTTTATACCACATCTCAGTCAAGTGGACGCTCCGTTGAGGACACTATATAAATCTGATGTTTTATTCATATGGGAATACGAACAGGAAAAGAGCTTTCATGAATCAAAGCGTTTGTGTAGTACAACACCAGTTCTTGCATTTTTCGATGTTAAGAAACCCGTTGAAATCGAGTGTGACGAGTCAAGAATGACTAGGCGCCGTTTTGATGCAAGAAGGCCGTGTTATTGAGTATGCATCTCGTTCCTTATCCGAATCTGAAAAACGTTATGCACAGATTGAGAAGGAGATGCTCTCCATAGTGTTCAGTACTAAGAAGTTTCATTGTTATATTTTTAGGAAGAAAACTATCATACATAATGACCATAAACCGCTAGAACAAATTTTTCAAAAGCCATTATTAGCAGCACCGCTTCGTATACAGAAAATGATGTTAAAATTACAATGGTACGACATTCAAGTGTGTTATCGGAATAATCCGGCCGATCTGTGAAAAAATTGCTCAAATAATGAGGAAAGCACCAATTTTTGCATGACGGTACATTTTTGTGTACTGAGCAATATTAGCAGCTATGGACCCACCCTCAAAATTCAATTTGGCGGCTTATTTCAAGATTGCTGCCATACGTTCTATAATGTTTTCTAGTATTGCACAAACCACATTGGATTTGATGCGGGAAGCACAAAAATCAACATATTTGAATGACTTGGTGTACTTTTTTTTCAAGATTTTGTTTTGATCTATCTTTGAAATACAAATTTGCCGCTATTTTCAAAATGGCACCCTTGAAAAATAAGCAAATATTCTTTATTGAGAATTGACCTAAATATAAGCATTTTATTCATGTAAAGTGTCATTTAGTATCTGTCCCAGTTCTGTCCTTTTTTAGTTTGCCTTGCTTGTCATTTTATACACAAAGTAGTAGCTTTCACAACAAGCTGCAGTATTAGCTTTCATTAAAAGCTGCACTATTTGTTGTCTTGGGTCACACATAAAAGCTGTGATTTGGGATTTATCTGCCTTAACATATTATTAAGTGCCTATCTTATTTCTTGGGTCGCAATATTTTGCAATTTGAGATATTATATTGTGTATTGAGAATCATTTAAACACATATCAGTGAAATGGCCGGAATTGAGGACAACAAGAACAAGAACATTGAAATGGCAGAAACTGAATCACTTGAGGGTATGGAGAAACCCACAGCTGAAGACGATTTAACAGAGGACATCTCAGAAATGGTTATTAAACAATTGTACAATGAATTTTTACCAAAATCTTATTCTCAAAGAACAGTTTGGATTTACCGCAATATAAAACAGAGCAAAGCGCGAATTGATCAAATATGTGTTGGTCTCATTACGATGATTCAAGCTGAACAGAAAGAGGCAATGAATATTATTTACGAACAGATGGGAGCAATATCACAGCAACTTCAGCAGTCTGAAATTAGTGAAGCTAGTGGAAATTACTTGGCAGAATTGATGGTCAGATTAATAAGATATTCTATGTTGTGGTGAGATGGATGGACAAGCTGACAACAAATGAGGATGGAGATACAGTTCAATTTAAAAGTGCATTTGAACAGCAGGGTACCTTCCAACAACTGGCATCTGAATTAGTGGACAATCGAAATAAAGAAGTTAAAATTCCTACAATGGACACATCACCTAAGCCTAAATTTGATCTTAGCCAGTGCAACGCAGGTTTACCAAAAGTACACAACAAAATCCAACCCTTGGGTCTTTCCCCAATTGTAGTTCGCATGAACCATCAACCGCGCCAACTCTGTTGAAGGTGTCTTCACCTAGAGTTAAAAATCCTATTTCAGGGCCCTTGGCCCTGGATGAGATAGTTCAAATTATTCAACAACAATCTCCATTTAAGAACATACTATAAAGCTCTGTACTAATCAAGGATACCAGCAAAGGACTTGTGTGTCTTCTTACGGACACTTCTACTATGAGTCAATAATATTTGGTTCAGAGCAGCACACCATTACAGAAACAATAGGCTGTAAGTGGATTCTATCAGGTTTCTCAAATGCTGAATGCAGTGCCTACTTACGGTATCATCCCCGTCGAGTCAATGGGCAGAGGAAACCAAAAGAGTGTGGCAACAGCTCTTCTTCAGACTCTACATCGGAGAGAGAATATACTCATGGCAAGAAAATCTTGGTGCAAATGATCGGAGCCGAAGCTCACAGCTCCCAAAAATGCAAATACTCAATTGGAGAGGATCCTTGAATTAGGAAGCGTCCATTTACCAATTTGAACGAACTGCCGTTAGATGACAATGGAAATACTGGAAAAATGTGTGTAGGCCCCAGATTGCCAGGCTTTGAGTACGCTCGCAAGGTAAACACAGATGATGATTACAAGGCCTTAAAAAAGCATTAATTTGGAGCAGCGCTTCAGCAAGAAAGACGATCAAACCAGATTGGATCCGAAGCATTCCTCCGAGGATGTAAAGACAAAGATTCTTCAAGGCATGGAATAGAGAGGAACCAGAAACATTCAACAAGGCGTTAAAACAATTGAAAACCTCAATATCAAACCTGATGGCGATATATGGATCAAAAAGTTCTAATTATGACCATCGACACTGATGGCGCAGTATCAACGACCGATAAAGGAAATATGAGCAGTCCTTTGGATAATGAGGTGCATAACCTCACACAAATTGTAACAAAACTAGCTGATGTTATGCTTTCAACTAATCAGCATAATCGTGGATTGGCCGATCATAAGAACCTCGTTTCTTCTGATCAAATAATCATGGAAGATCACCATTTCAATGGAAGATCACAAGATCAATATACACATGGAAGATCTCCTAAGCAATACAATCGCGGTAGATCGCCAGATAGAAATACACCCAAGCGTAATGCCTATCGATCAGCAACACCCCCACTTAGTTAGAGATCATATAGTCCGTAAAGAAAACGGTTAGCATCTCCACGAACAAACTAAAGAAATCACGGTTATTTCAGACAATATTCACCTTCACCAGGATATGAATCAAACCAAAGTGCAACCCCAACAATGGAGTCTTTAAACAGCAAAGGGTCGGGCCAGTGGGCCATCGCACAATTCCAAAGTCTATTTGCCATAAAACATCACCTCATAGCAAAATCGAACAGAGGTCAACGTCCTCGTCCGATATTATCATCAGACGAACCATTTGAAAGAGCTTAGCCGTACGAGGTACTATACATGACCAGAATGTAAGCATGATTGTGGACACTGCTTCAATGATAACATTAGTAATGATAAATTAATTTCGGCATAAAATGGAGATTTGGTGAATGTAACGCTACGTGGTTTGGATTAACAGCTTGTTATTGGGAAGATCCTAAAGAACGACTCTCGAAATACAATGGGATGTGTGCAAAGAGCCATCAACATACGATGTTATACTTAGGCTAGATATTTTGGACACACTGCGCGCAGTGATAAACCTGAGTACTCCCACAATAACCATCAACAATAAAGTGATAAATGCGGTATTTGTTAACAGTGGACACGAAATTTCAACTCACTCGGCAAGTTTGCATAAAACGAACCATCACAGTTCCGCCAAACTCAAAAATGACTGTTACCATTAAACCTAATAAAAAATGCTGACCGGGAGTGCATTTGAGGACCATGCTCACTGAATAGTTGTGAATTGGTTTCGCACGTAGTTGGAAAAGGAAATAGTTGCCCCTTAACCATTATAAAATGATGGCAAGCGTCTAATACGCCTGAAGAAAGGTACACCTATTGATTACACAGAATAATTTGACTATGTAGTGGGTACAGCAGATGAAAACGCGATAAGTGACGTAAGACGTGGCATTGAAAAGACACGAGACAAGGTGCCCTCGGCACTGCCTCAAAGTTCAGATAAGTTACCTTCTATTCCACCACATTTAACCGACCTATATTAACGTTCAATCGACTCGTTTCAACCTATTTCATTCCAACCATTTAAACTAAAAGCGTTTAAGGAACAATTACAATAACATGTTACATATTGATTAACATTTTGAATTTCACTATTTGTTTTTGTATTTGCAGCCATATTTGCAAATGTATGTGTTATAGAAATAACCATTTATCTTTTAAAATTTATTGATAACAAATTTAAGAACATGATGTCCATTTTTAAAGAATCATTACTTTAATTTCCGAAATTATATTGAATACCTTGAGGACAATCTTGATATTCATACCGTCTTTCCGCCATCTGGAAATTGGCAGCCATATTGGATTTTTCAGAGTGGGTCCATAGCTGAAATCAAAGGGTATATAACCAAGAACTATTATGCAAAGTTTCATGCTTTCCTCATCAAGTGAGCAATTCTGGTCTATATCTGCACCAATCGGCCGGACTAGAAGGGAAAAGACATGAAAATATCTGACGCTTTATCGATAGCGTTCTTGTCCGTTGAACACAAAACCGAAGAAGGAGATATCGTCCAGGACATGATTTGCATGATATCAGTCAGTAAGGACAAATATTCTGAAATACAAGATGCAACGAAATCCGAATTGTGTGAACTTCATGAAATAATTCTTCAAAGGATTGCCAGATCTTAAAGTCGAAACTCCGTTTGAAGTCCGAGAGTACTGGGATTCTCTGTGATCTGTTATCTGTTCTTGATGGAATTATTTTCAAGGGACTAAAAATTGTGATTCCACCCAGTTTGCGTGACAACATGTTAAAACTCATACACAAATCTCATCTTGGCATGACAAAATGCAAGAAACGTGCTCGAGAAGTAATGCACTGGCCACGTATGAATACAGAAGTTGAGCGATACATTGAAGATTGTGCGCTTTGCGCGTTATATCAAAATCAGCAGCCAGCTGAACCGCTTAAACCTACTCCGACCCCGGATCTACCGTATATGTTAGTTGGATGTGACTTATTTGACTTTCAGAGTAAAACTTACATATTTACCGTGGATTATTATTCTAAGTACATTGATGTGTTACCGTTGAATTCAACCAATACTACAGCTACAGTTGAAGCGTTAAAATCCATATTTGCAACACATGGAATACCAACTACATTACGTTCAGACAATGGACCGCAATTCAGTTCGTCCGAGTTTAAGAAGTTCAGTAAGGAACTCGGAATTGACCACCAAACATCTAGTCCACACAAGTGCGAAAGGTGGAGCCGAAAGATCAATACAAACCGTCAAAAATCTCTGGAGAAAATCTGATGACAAACATTTGAGCCTATTAGATTACCGTACTACACCATTAGAAGGAATTGACTTGTCGCCTTCCCAACTACTAATGGGCAGACGAACGCGAAATACTCTGCTTGCGTCAAAAGAAGTGTTGAAGCCTAATATGCACAACTCAATGAATGTAAAAAGACACTTTGACCGCGAGAAAGAAAAGCAAAAGTTTTATTATGACAAACGCAGAGGAGTGAAAGAATTAACAACTTTAAATGATAAATGTGCCGTGCGTATGACACCTTTACCCGGCTCGAAGGAATGGAAACCAGGAACTATTGTCAAGCACAGCGACAAACCGAGATCTTATATTGTGCAAAGGTCCGATTCAGAAAACAATCGCTTGTATAGGAGAAATCGTAAACACATGCGTACTTCTATAGAAACAGCCTCCAAGAACATTAACCGTGAGACAACAAGTAACAATTTCGAATTAGACAATCTACCGAATAGAACGGAGACTGCCCCGAAAAAAGCAAATGACAATAAGCTAGATGTAAGTAAAGAATGCGACGAGGAAGTGATGCGGTCAGATGTGACAATGACTAAATCAGGAAGGCTTGTCAAGAAACCAGAGAAACATGATTTGTGAAATTTTGTGAATTAGACTTTTAAGTTTTCTCATATTAGCGTAGTTTCATTTTTTTTAGTTTTTATTAGATTAGACTTTAAAGTTGCTAGTTCCGAAATCCAAAATTTTCATATAATGACAATTCAATTTAATTCAATTTGTGAGTGCGATTTGAGACTTTTAAAATTCTTCAATTAGTTTCATTTGCGAGAGAAAGAGAGATGTAATATCATTCAATTGTTATCATGTAGTTTGATGTTATCATGTAGTTAATACTTATGCATAGGTGACTTCGTTACCTTCCCCATCCTTGTAACTTCCCTTATTAAAAATAAAACGTGCAACTCAACTGTGGTTGTTATTACACAGACAACAACTACTGAACATCAGATTCCTGACTTAGGACAGATGCAAACAATTGCAGCAGGATTAAACGTTTTAATAGTACCAAACATTCTCCCTTTTTTGAAACAATAGTATAACATCACAACATAGAAAGTAAAATTGAGAATGGAAATGGGGAATGTGTCAAAGAGACAACAACCCGACCAAATAAAAAAACAACAGCAGAAGGTCACCAACAGGTCTTCAATGTAGCGAGAAATTCCCGCACCCGGAGGCGTCCTTACTATAAAATATCAACTGGAAGGCAAATCGGTCCATAATAAGATTTTTTCATACATAATTTGGTATTTTTGACGTTTGCAACGGTTTGAATTCATTTTTCGGAGTTGTCACTTAAAATGATAAATTTGATTTAAATGTTTGTTCAACAAGTTTGTCTATTCTAGGGAAGTATACTTTTTCACGTAATAACTGTTTTGTAAAGACTATCCCTAAATTCTTGATCGGTCCTGTTTACGACTTCTACCCGACTGCTATCCGACTAAACACGACTTTAACCCGACCATTCACAACCCCTTAAGGACTCCATCACGACTCAAACCCGACCACTAATTGAATGCATATTCGATAATTCCGACCAATTCACGATCTCTAAACGATCTTTACTCGACTAGCTAGACCAAATCGACTACACTCGATCTCAGTCTGATCTCGGCCAGACTAGATCGACTTGATCGTATAGGGGTCGTAGGGATAGTCGGGCATTGGTCGGGTATGTACAATTTTAGTATAAAAACATCTGAATTTGTTTTATATCACCCGGGCACTGCAGCGGAGGAGGCATTACGTGTCACCCCTGTCCGTCCGTGAGTACGTAAACGAACGTTCCAACAATAAGTTTCCGTTCTCTAATTTCAATTTGCCTCAACCAAATTTTATGTAACGCAATACACAAATCAAGTGCGAATTTTGGTGGCGTCACTTTTACCATTCTTGAGTAATGACTCTTTATAACGTAATATGCAAGCTGGGGCATTATCTGTATCCAATGGATACGTTCCCCGTTTATTTGGTTAGATTCAGTATTTCACAGAAGGTCTGAGTAAAATTTCACATTTAAAATAATTATCTCCATGAAAATCAAGCAGTTGAATTGTTTGACAAGGTGGTTAGGGCTCAGATAGACAGGTAAATAGCTGTGACGGGACTTGAAGAGAGCATAGAAATCAGTCAAAAAGGGGTAGACATCAAAGGGTGTCGAAAAATCTAGATAAGCAGTGGCTGACAAGGCGACCACTGTGTGGGCAGTATTAAAAGTAATCACAAAAATACTGAACTCCGAGGAAAAACTTAAAATGGAAAGTCTATTCAAATAGCAAAGTATGAGAGACTTGCAGGAGCTGAAAAAAGAGGACCCCAATGGTTATAAAAACTTCATGAAAGTAGAGTGGGACGCTGATTTGTTCTAGGAGTTTTACTGCTCTTTTCTTCAAAATGAGATTTGTCACTGGATAATTACTGATGTAAGATAACAATATACATTAATATTATCTTCCCCTTTTCCTTGCTTTCTTAAAAATTAAGCCTACTGTTTGTGTCATATATATGTGCATATATGGTTTACTTTTTTAAATTGTTATTTGGATGGAGAGTTGTCTCATTGGCACTCACATCACATCTACCTATATCTATATATGTATGTAATCAGTATTTTCCATAGATCTGATACCCAGTAGTTGAATGGTTCAAGATATTTATTTTTGGTGTATCCTTGGCAACAATCTGCCTTATTTTACTAATAATATTACAAAAAGGGGGCAAAGATGTCACACATTTTCACAAAATTTGACAAAAAAATAGAATTTCGATCCCCTTGCGGATACCTTTTCGGTACATATATCTATCACGAATTCAAATGAAAATCATTTGTCTTTCGTCTCATTTAAAAAAAAAATTCTTTCAAAAAGCGTATGATAAAAAGTGTTTGTAAACATTCGACCGTACCGTGACATGATATTGGTTTATTTCTGTGTCATTTGGTGTCCTTTGGAGAGTTGTCTCATTGGCAATTATACCTTATCTTATACCTTATACTACAAAAATGTCTGGACAAACAAAAAGAGCACATTAGCCCAAAATACTAACTTCGAAGGCTAAACTAGACATCAGCTGTCGTATAATGAATTTAAATACACAAGTTCTTTCATATTTTGAAAAATCCTCTAGGGCCAAAATGCAGAATCTATACTTCCCTTCCAAAACACTTGATATTATCCCAGGTTTTATTGGGTTTCGTGTTGCTACGTTTTTATTTTTGTGTGTGTTTTGTTGTGTTCACTTCTGTTTGTCTTCTCGTCGGCTATCGTTTTTCACTATGGCTGTGTCAATTTGAGCTTTGGGTTTGATTGTTCCTTTGGTATCTGTGATCTCTCTTTTAAACTCATACACCTCCTTGCAAAAGTACAGACGTGTACTGTACCTGGAGGAATTTGTGTACAGTTAAAAATAAAAAGTGACAAGTTATTTTTGCAGAAGCAAAGTTATGAGAGTTAATCGGAGCTGCACACATTTTAAGAAAATCGTGTAAAAGTCATGTATACTCGTTTATGGCCGAGTAGAGATCGAAAAGTGGTTGAATGTGGTCGCGTAGAGATCGGGTATTGGTCGAGTTGATATGGGATGACATATATATAGAAATCTCATTGATCATGGAGCGATCGTACATTTGTCGAATTAATCTTTACCACATATCTTACAGGTTGTCATTGATCGGGAATTGATCGGATATTAGTCGAGCAAAGATCGAAATGATCGAGCGGTGGGTTATAGGGTACCTACATATTTAAAATACTGTCCGTACACATATAAGTGAAAATGTTCAATTGTCCATACAATTGCCAATGATTCCTTTTCTTTTTGCGAATTGCTTGTTGCAACATCTGTTAAAGATGTGATTGCATGCGCTATTGTTTTCCAACTTTAAAAAATTAGCGTATCAAACCGGACTTGCGTCTACTTTGGTTTGGTCAAAAAAGAAATCACACGGTCAGCAACAAGTTCATTCTCTAACTTGTCAAATGATTGCTGTTGTTGAAATGACAATACTTTATTTGAATCTTTTTTTTTTGTAACGCGTTTATTGACAAAAACTACATATATATAAATAATCATTGTAAGTAAGTCCATAGTAGATAAAGTACATCAGCAAAATCGAGACAAGTACATAAAGTTAATATTTTGAATCATTCGACAAACTTATATAAGTAAATAATAAAAAAGTTAAAAAGAAAATCTATCCTGAATGCTTCGAGAATATCAAAAGAAAGAATAGGGTCAACGTTCGTTTTTTCTGGCTAACATACAAAATAATGAAATTCCATGTAGATTCCTTTAGAAAATGCATTATTTCAGAGTTACTCCCCCTTAAAATAGCAATTTTAAAACATTAAGAACAAGCAAATAATCCACACTTGTAAAAATATAAATATTTATAAATTATAATTTTATAAATATGAAAAAAGAGGCGATATCTTTTTGCGCCAAAAAGTAACTCATTTGCGCCACAACTTAAGTGTGCCAATACTTCTTTTGCACCACCTAATTATCAAAACTATAGGTATCATTTGAATTTAATATTTTTATTTTAAGCTCTGAATTTATTATTTTTGAAGGTCGCTCTGACAACATATCGGTTGCTTTTCTTTTCAGTTCTCAAAATTTGGCGTTCTAATTTCTGGACATTTGTTTCATGAATATGAACTTATTCTCCATGCAAAATAATTGTACACGATTCATCTGTGAATAACCTAGCGCAACACGACTTAACTGTACATCTCCAACTTATTTCCGTTACAAATGCCTGACGGAATTTGTGTTCTTCAACAATGGTTACGGTTTTCCTCTATCAGACCCTATTTTCTTGAATGGTATATCGGACATCTTAAAAACATGTACAGGTAAAATATTTACAGGTAAATGTGGCGCAATTTCATTTCATTTATTGGCGCAATTAATATCATCAAAATGAAAGAGAGTGGTGCAATTAATATCTTTTCAAAACTGCAATTGGTGCAAATTGATTCTGCCCCAAAAAAGACTATGTGGTATAATTGCCAATGAGACAACTCTTCACAAAAAACCAAAATGACACAGAAATAAACAACTATAGGTCACCATACCGCATACTCAGCTATAAAAGGCCCCAAAATGACAATGTAAAACATTTCAAACGAAAAAACTCACGGCCTTATTTATAAAAAGAAAATGAACAAAAACAAATATGTCACATATAAACAAACGACAACCACTGAATTACAGTCTCCTAACTTGGGACAGGCACATTCATAAATATTGGGCGGAGTTAAACATGTCAGCGGGATCCTAACCCTCCCCAACTAATTTGTTCTTTTAAATGCAAATGAGAAGATCCAGTAAGACCCCTTCTTGGCCCCAAAATAAAGAAGTTTCCAAAATTGTTAAAATGTAAATTTTATTGGAAAGTAGAATGATTCTGCTACATTAATATGGACTGTTTTGGACAATACAATGCACATGTATCGGGTACTAGCACCATTAAGTCATGTTAATAACTGAAATCTTCACAAGTTTAGCATTTTAGTTAAATTTTAGACGGTTTCCGTCTTATATGAAAGCGGCCGCATTTGTGTTCATCCTTAATATTGAAATGTAAATTGTATTTGATGATAATACATAACATATATATAAAGGTTGCTAATGAACACGGATGCGGCAACTTTGACAAACACCATCTGAAAAGTGACATTGTGTGGCATATTTGATATATTTTTCATATTTAAGCTTGAATCTCAGCGATTTTTTAATGACTAAAGCAGTCTGAATCTGTTACATAAACTAATTTAATCAACTAAAATAGACACTTACGTGTTTAAAAATTGTCCAAAATCTTTTGTTAGAAAAACCTGAAATTTGAGGGCAAAATCAGCCCTTACCGGACCTACTTTTTTACATTAGTTATCTACATTCCTTAACCATTTTTTTCTAACTTGATTGCAAATCTGGACCTGAGGTTCTTTGTTTTTACAATCCAAGATGGCGAAAGACACCCATACCACCTTACTATGAGGTTTTTTTCTTTATGATGTGCTAATATCTGTCCTAGTTGTTTACCTAGTTCGTCTTGGTTCCTTCCAAATACTACAATATCATCGGATATATTTCGGACTCCATCTTATCTTTCCAGTGCATTTTTCAGCGTGCATTGGAATAGTTCTGCTACTGACGAAACATCAAATCTGAGACGTTCATATCTGCGTTATCTACGCATATCGTGAACGTTGTGAAGTTCCGGGATTCCTCGTTTAACTCCATTTTTTTTTATCACCACTGCTAGTTTCACCACGTTTGGATCTGTATACGGCGGCAAAATCCTTTTACAAGAGTTACAACATTTTGAAAATGCTGAACACATGTTTGCATGCAGGAAGTTGCCTCCAAAGTCTTTAAAAGTAGTCTCTTTTTTTTTGTATTTATGGTCTGTTGGTGTCTGTAAAAATCGTGGTCAGTTGCGACGTCTTCCAACTACTTTTCTCACAACATTTGCAGATTGGTTATCTGCTTGATCAATTTCCGTTGACAGTTTTTCGGAAAGTTCTTACGCTCTAGCTGATGAAATAAATCCTTTAAGATTCGTGTCTTCCAGATGAGCAATTCATTGATTGTATCAGTAAAATCACAGTTTACAGATAGCTAGCGTTGTTTTCTATAAAAACTGTCGATAGTTTCAATTACAGTAACGGTATCAATTTTCCTGCACAAGATGCGCATTTCGACAATACATGCCTCTTCAGTGATGCTCGTGGCCTAAATATTTGAAAAACCAAAGCTTATGTTAAAGATCCGTGAAAGGAATCAGAGCTTTGCATTAGGGAGATACATTCCTTAATTTATAATATTTTTTAACATTTTGTAACCGCAAATTTTTATAACACAAAAAATCCGTATTTTCATGCCAGTACCAAAGTACTGTTTCTAGGCTGGTGATACCCTTGAATTTGTAAATTTCATATTTTGTACTGTTTTATGGGGGCAAAGTAAGCTGTTAACTTGTTTAGCGGAAGCAATTCTAACACTGTATTGTCAAGGGTATCGTGGACTTTGTTTACATCGTTTCCAGCGTATTGCAACAAACATGCTCTTAGTCGTTTGCTGTCCATTATGTTTAAACCCTTTTCTATGAGATAGAATGTTGTCATGATGATCTTAACTTGCTATATAGATCCTATGTTCTGACGTTGTATATCATCTAAATAAAGTGCTTTAGCGTTCGTTTGTTTGTTTTTGTAAATTATAAACTTTAATGTCTTGATCATTTTTCGAAATATCTGTTAAGCGTTCATGTGTCCTGTCATCGTATTATCATGCTATTTTTCTAGTCATTTTTGGTATTATTTTGTTTCATTTTAAACTAAAACCGAGGAAAA
The DNA here is from genome assembly GCF_965363235.1 of Mytilus galloprovincialis. Taxonomy (NCBI): domain Eukaryota; kingdom Metazoa; phylum Mollusca; class Bivalvia; order Mytilida; family Mytilidae; genus Mytilus; species Mytilus galloprovincialis. Next base: position 1,597,209 of record NC_134842.1, read on the forward strand.
CACAGCAACTATAAGAAGAAAACAAACTGAATTGCAACAAAAAAGCGCCAACATTCATAGAAACGAACTATTGGATAACAACTGTCATATTCCTGACTTGATACAGCACATTTTAAGATCATGCTGGTCTTTTTTGGAGATTTATGTCATTGTCAATCATACCACATCTTCTTTTTTATATGTCCCTTTTTTCTGAAAAGAGCTGATATATTTTCAGAACCGATATTAAAAAAAGTCCCAAAAGACTAATCTTCATAGCAAATTCAAAAACCAAAATGGTATAATTCAACAGAAGAAGTGGATCCAGCAGTCCAGCAGCCCAAATTCTGTTAACATTTTCCAGTACTGTCCATAGATCTCGTATGAAGCAGTTAATTTTGAAATCTGTCTTTTGTAGTAATTAGGAATGTACCTAACATTAATATGGCACTAGATGAGCTTATCGGAGTTTTTAGTATGTTTCATTTTTAATCATACTACATATTGTTGTTGTCAGAATCGCATACATGTATAAATGGTGTTTTCCTTAAAAAAACATATATTTAATAGGTGACACACATGTTTTATTATTACATAATTTCATTTAAGGATACATTGACTTCTGGCTTGACAGTATCCACTTTCATCGTGATATTCAAGATAATACAGCTGAAGCGTTACGTCCACCTGTGATAATGGTTTGCACTGGTATTGACAAGGTTGGAGAGGTATAATAAAAGAAGGGTGGATATGTTATGAAAACAAATGTTATTTATGAGTTTGACTGTCCCTTTGGTATCTTTCGTCCCTCTTTTATCAGTTATATTACTATGTATGGCTTTAATTTGCGTTTGGTGTTCTTTGACCAACGTTCGTCTCAATTTCAAAGCATATCATAGACCTGTGAATATGCTTATCTTTTGTGGAAACGTTGGATTCGCAGACACTTTACTGTAAGTTCAATTTTACTTTATGCATAGAATAAAACTAAGGTATACATGTTCGTCCAGCAGTATCCGGCTGACCTTATTTGATTTATGATTCATTGATAATTCATATTTTAAGTCAGACTTTAAACACAGCCAGATGACAAGGTACAGTTAGAAACACGTTGTCTTCATCTGGCAATTAACTACCTTTGAAATACTTAAGGTTTGTTTGACTCTATACATATCGAGTTTCGTGCATTGTAAGTCACACCTTGTCAAAAAAATATGTTACTTGTCTGGCTTCTGTTACTCTGTGGAAAATTTCTAATATATTTGTACCTGTAACATAGTGATATTAGAGAATCACTACATACTTGACATTGTTATAAACAAAATCATGTTGCCTTTATTTTCTAAAATAGTACATTTACCTATAAAATCTGGTAGGTGTTGTTTTCCGAACTTTTGGTTTTATTGCTTTCAAACTTAAACTGTTTTGAATGTGGCACAAATGCTGACGCTTATGATGACAAACGCACGTATAGATTACATAATTAATTACCGAAGGTTTAGTGCAATTTACTTAAATAGATATAGGAAGATGTGGTGTGAGTGCCAATGAGACAACTCTCCATACAAATAACAATTTAAAAAGTAAACCATTATAGGTTAAAGTACGGCCTTCAACACGGAGCCTTGGCTCACACCGAACAACAAGCTATAAAGATACATGCATAACTTATTAATGAAGTATAAAAAAGAAGACATGTATTTTTCTTAATCTTGCATGATGATTCATTATATTGCTGTGGTTTATACCCACTGATAAGAATATACCACTTTTATGTCTAAATTACAAAACTTGTTCAATTTATTCATTAATGCATACCACTTTGTTGAATTTCGTCGGTTAGCTTTTTGTAAATTTAAACAAATAAACAGTTAACCATAAAGAAATATACCATGACAGATGTCCATTTTTTTTTCAGACTGAAATAAAAGAATATCGCAAGAGTTTTGATACAGCTTTTGGAAAACATAATGCAACCCATCACATAAGAGGCGAAATCCACTTTATTTCTAACTTGAATTCTCCCAAGAAAGATTTTGAAGAGTTGAAAACCCACATTTCAGATATCGCAAAGGAGATGCATTTTTTTGAGGAATCTCTTCCAACAAAATGGATCGAATTGGAAACTGCACTAATGGTTTTAAAAGAACTAAAGGAAGAGAAAATGGAATATTGCGAAACATGGGAAAGCATTGTTAAAATAGCTAAGACGGCGTCAATAGAAAAAAATGAACTCATTGATTTCCTGAATTACCAACACAGAATTGGTAACATCTTGTTTTTTGAAAATCAAAGCAAGTATATCATTCTGAAACCAAACTGGTTAGTTGATTGTTTCAGATGTCTTGTGTGTGATGAAGCAAAGAGGAATAATTGTACCAAGATCGAATTGACTCAGCTAACTCGCGAGGGAAAAATAACGGAGCATGTGATTGATAAACTTTTTGGAAAGGCGTTTGGACCAGAGTTTGCCAACATGAAACCGTATATACTTAGTGTAATGGAAAAATTTGACATTATAGTAAAGCATGAATCAGCCAACACATATTACATCCCATGCATGGTAACATCATCATCTACTATTGAGCAAATAAAACAAGAAAACAAAGTTCAAGGTGAACAATGTACACCTTGGTTGGTGTTTGAATTCAAATTTCTTCCCATTGCACATTATAATCATATAATAGCTAATTACATTAAAGCGTATTCAAAAAATGGAACTCTAGATTTGTATGCAGGGAAGATAATCATCAATTTAGAAGACAACAATTATAGATTGTTAATAGTTTGTTTCTCGAGAAATGCAATATCCTTACAAATATGGAAACGGAACACTGTAGATGATGGTACATACCGATCTATTATAGAAGAACTTTATAATGAAATTGAAATGTTAGCTAAAAAATTAGTCCATAAATTGGATTACATTATAAAAGCAAAATGCAGTGATGGAAATTGTTTTGATAAGGAGAATAGAATTAGTTATGACGATCTAACTACAAAATGTGAAGGAGGACAATACTATTGCAAAGAACATTCCATGGATCACAAAAGTAAAAATTTAGAGGAAACCTGGTTAAAACATGTTCCTGCTGTACGTATTGATTTTTATATTTTTACAAAGGGATTGTCCCTAATTTTAGAAGTAACAGTGAAAAGATATTAAAGTTGGTATATTTGAAAACTTTGAGTATGTTCATGAGATTTTAAGACTTACTATCAAATTTTATCCTCATTAAGAACAATAAACAACCAGGTTGTCACGGTTTTCAACTAAACATCGTTCACAATTACCAACTCAATTTGTTCTACAATGTTGATACTATTTTGTATGTATGCATCAAAGACATGGATACATGAATTTGGAATTGGATTGTTTTCGGACATGAGAAGACAACAGCAACGATTCAAAACAATATACATATAAATGTTTTCAACAAACACAACTATTTACCAATAATCAAAGTTGGCAAAAAACATTTAATTCGCCATTCTTTTGATAATTAAACCCATTATGAATATTATATTAAATTTTGGCACAAGTTTTGTTGTCCAATTTTTCCGTATTTGGGTATACTGTATACCGTTTTATATTTGTGCAACAGTTATGAATCGTACGTAGACTAATCTTGCTTTAGTCATGTTAGTTGTTCATATATAATAAGTCGTTTTAAGGATATGATCTTCTGACGTTTCAGTCTCATTGAAATCTCGTTTAAGAATTATTTCCATAATATGTGATACAAAATGAAAATAGCAATGAATTCAAAAATGTAATAAACAAACTTAACTTAAAATTATGTATTTTCAATTAGAAGTTTTTGAATATTAAATATTTTACTAGAACACACCCGCGAAATCGCGGGCATATACAGCTTTATATACCTATATGGAGTTTTTTTCTTTCAGAACGACAGGTCATTCTTTTTCAGAATCAACCTGGACGATACCATGTTTCAATGATATATGCTTAAAGGCATAAAATAATGACCTGTGTGAGGTCATTATTGTCCTTGATAAACATGCAATCTATGATTTACTTCAAAACTTTATTCGTCTAATAGTTTTTTGTTGCCGATCTGGAAATTTATTTTTTAAAGTTCAATCGATGATAGGTGTAAAAGAAACCGACATTGTAGTATCGCATTTTAATTTTAGAAACAAATAACGTGGAGTTTTGTTAATTTTTCGCTACAATAAAGAAACATTATCATATATGTCAGATGAATTTTAATGTAGACTTTCATAAAATAAATCCAGATTTAACATATTCATGTGTAAGATTTTGAAAATCTTATTGGGTCAAACTGAATAGGTTGATTGATTTTTGGTTGCTTGCTTTACGTCCAGTGGCAAATATTTCATGCATGTTTAGAACGATACACACTGAATAGGAAATCATACTGTGCCCTACATGTATTTATATTCGTCTTCGTGTCAGTTCTTAACCTTTTAAAATTTATGTATACCTTTTGCTCTATCAAATGATCAACTAATAAGATAATCTTATATTCTATTGAATAACATTAACGTAACTCACGAAAGGGTCGGATGCGGAGGGTACATAATTACATCCTGATTATCTTTTAATAAAATGTATTGCTATTCAAAAGACAATCCTTCTGAATTTTTCATTCGATTCAAGTAAAACTGTTAAAAAAAATAACCACTTTTCCGCGATAGAAATAACATAACAAATAGAAAAAAAAACATACCCCCTCCCCCTTTTCCATAAGCTAAGTGGTACAACAAATTACTTACAATGTGTCTTGCATTTGTCATACACCGTTATTGGATGGTAACAATACACTTGTGTCTTACTTCATGCAGTTACAGTAATATTTTTATTGTGTATGGATAAAAAAATTTAAAGGTTTATATCTTAATTATTTAGTGAGTTTTATTTCACATTCTAAATGAGCCGCTGGGCGTATTAAAACCTGAACGCATTAAAAAAGGAATATCCCACTTTAGTGTTGTCGGTAAAATAGTATACTAAATTTTACAAATCTTTATAAAATTAATATTTTTTGACGGTATATAAGTCAGATAATGCATATTTTAAGGTTTTTCTTGTCGTAGAACACACCTCGGGGTGTCAGGAATGTTCAAAGAAAGACCTCCCTCCGGTCGGTCTTTCATTTGATCAATTCTGACACCCCTCGGTGTGTTCTACGACAAGAAAAACTTTAAAATATGCATTATCTATAACCTAACTGTTGTAGGATGATTTATTTGTTAAAGATATTATGTATGGAGTATTTCATAAAAGGTATCAAAAGCTCTCTCCCTTTTTCCAAAGTCCGATATGTGTTACCTTTCTGTTAAATTTAATTATTTTCGTGTTTCTGGCCTCATACCACAATTATTCTTCTCCTTTGCTACAATGCATCTTTTTGGTAAAAGTCAAATTAAATTAAAAATATGCGCTTCAAATATCAAATAAATGTAACTGCTTATATATAGACCATTATTAGTCTAATAAAATATGCTTCTATGACAATCCGTCAGTGCTTTTTCGTTGGAGCCTTATCAACATGTCAATGGTAAGGTATGAAACTTGTATAAATGACTAAGACCGACTAATGCTAATTTAAGGGGTGGTTTAGGGGGGGGGGGGGTCTTGATCCTGAAAATCCGGGCTTAAAAACATGAAATCCCGAGATGCCGAATTTAAAGAAATTCATATTCCGAAATCCCGAAATCAAAAAAAATATATTCCCCGGATCCCGTAAGGACCGATCCGCAAATCCCGAGCTTAAAAACACCCGATCTTAATGTCCCGAAATAAGGTACTGCCTCCCTTTAATCCCTACCCTAATTTCAAATCACCACTTTCGCTTCAACAAAACAGTTTTATGCCCCATTTATGGGCTTTATGTTTTTTAGTCTGTGCATCCGTGCGTTCGTTCGTTCGTTCGTTCGTCCGTCCGTCCGTCCGTCCGTCTGTCCTGCTTCAGGTTAACGTTTTTGGTCGAGGTAGTTTTTGATGAAGTTGAATTCCAATCAACTCGAAACTTAGTAGATATAGGGCCGATGTGACATCTGTGTTTTATGGACATAATCTTATTTCCACATGTTTTACTCATTTTAATATATATATACTACCTTTATGACCCCTTAAATAGTAAACAGTTCAAAGAAAACAGTAGACAGAATACAGAATCTCTATATATTAAAGTAGTATAATGTTTACATGTAGATAAACGCGAAAAATAATTGTTCTCTCTAAAGAGGTATAATAGTTGTGGTTATGGAGAACGCTCTGATTGGCTTATTTATTTTTCATTTTTGTTATCTATCATACGATTGGTTGTACTTGTGCATGTTTCAAACAGGAAATATTATGTATGACTAAAAGTCAGTCTGATGACGGAATCAATATCCGGACTCCTTTTTTGTCGTTTCCCCCCCCCCCCCCCCCCCCAAAATAACTCAATCTGAATAATAATAAGAATGGATGACAAATGCGACTTTGCATGTTACCTATAGAACACAGAGGCATGATCGTGGAAGGAAGAGAAGCGACACACAAAAAGAGGTCTTCTCGTTTATTAGTATAGATTACCAATCAAGTTTGTTTTTTAGCCACAATTTTGAGAAAATAGGTCAGGGACACTAGAAATTTTTTTTCCAGAATAATGAACACTTTTTCTTTCCAAATTTCTTAGATATGTATTTTTCAATCATTTATAACAAATAAGGTTGAATAATTTGCATTTTGTTCTTAAAAAAGATGAAAATCACAAATTGACGAAATTGACAGAATTGTGATCCATTATCATTAGACAACTATAGGCCAATCACTTTATTAAATGTAGATACTAAACTTATGGCCTATGCCTTAGCGCAGCGATTAAAGCTAGTGTTGTCCAAAATTATTCATAGTGATCAGAATGGATATATTAAAAATCGGTACATAGGTTTTAATATTCGCCAGATTCAAGATATAATAGACTACTCAGAAAAATTTAATATAGAAGGAATCTTATTGTTCATAGACTTTTCCAAGCCTTTGATTCTTTAAAATGGCCCTGAATGTATGAATCCCTATTAAAATTTGGAGTACCACCTTCCTTCTTAAAATGGGTAAAAACTTTATATAATGATACTAAAGGATGCCTATCCAATAAGAATGGATGACAAATGCGACTTTGCATGTTACCTATAGAACACAGAGGCATGATCGTGGAAGGAAGAGAAGCGACACACAAAAAGAGGTCTTCTCGTTTATTAGTATAGATTACCAATCAAGTTTGTTTTTTAGCCACAATTTTGAGAAAATAGGTCAGGGACACTAGAAATTTTTTTTCCAGAATAATGAACACTTTTTCTTTCCAAATTTCTTAGATATGTATTTTTCAATCATTTATAACAAATAAGGTTGAATAATTTGCATTTTGTTCTTAAAAAAGATGAAAATCACAAATTGACGAAATTGACAGAATTGTGATCCATTATCATTAGACAACTATAGGCCAATCACTTTATTAAATGTAGATACTAAACTTATGGCCTATGCCTTAGCGCAGCGATTAAAGCTAGTGTTGTCCAAAATTATTCATAGTGATCAGAATGGATATATTAAAAATCGGTACATAGGTTTTAATATTCGCCAGATTCAAGATATAATAGACTACTCAGAAAAATTTAATATAGAAGGAATCTTATTGTTCATAGACTTTTCCAAGCCTTTGATTCTTTAAAATGGCCCTGAATGTATGAATCCCTATTAAAATTTGGAGTACCACCTTCCTTCTTAAAATGGGTAAAAACTTTATATAATGATACTAAAGGATGCCTATCCAATAAAGGCTGGATCTCAGAAACCTATAGACTTCACCGTTGTATAAAACAAGGAGGTCCGTTAAGTTCTCTTATTTTTGTAATAGCAGTTGAAATCTTGGCCTGTAGAGTAAGACAAGACTCTAACATTAAAGGATTTCAAATTAAACTTGATGAAAAAACACAAAGTCTAAAAATTTCCCAATTGGTTGACAATACAACCATCTTTCTCAATTCTAAAAACAAAATTCACCAAGCATTGAACCTAATAGAAATATTTGGAACGCTTTCTGGTTTAAAACTGAATAAATCTAAAACAGAAGGTATATGGTTGGGTAGACTTAAACATTGTAAAGAAAAAATTGAAAATATACACTGGAGCAAGAAACCAATTAAAAGTCTAGGTGTTTACTTTGGATTAAATAAAAGTGAATGTGACAAATTAAATATTGAAAAAACAATGAAACAGTCCAAAAAATTAATACTTGATTGGGAAAAAGAAATTTAACAATGATAGGTCGAATAACAGTTGTTAAGTCGCTTATTTTACCTAATCTTACTTTTTTAGCTTCGGTTGTTTCAATACCCCAAATGTACATAAAAGATTTTAAAAAACTCATATACAATTTTATATGGAATAATAAACAAGAAAAGGTAAAACGTCCAACACTTACCAAAGATTACACAAATGGAGGTCTAAAAATGACAGACATTGATTACTTTTTGAATGCATTACAAATTTCATGGGTTAAACGATTAACCGCAAAAGAATTTGCTAACTGGGAAGTCATTCCAGCATATTATTTCAATAAATTTGGTAAATACAACCTTATATTTCATATGATGCCTGACAACATAAAATCATTACCTAATTTAAGTAATATACTACCCTCATTTTACTTGAACATGTTAAAGAGCTTGTACGAAGCAAATAATACACTATCAAGTAATACACCTATCATAAATTTTAGAAATATTAGGCAGCAAATGTTGTGGGGTAATAAAAAAATAAAATTTAAAGGAAAATGTTAAGTTTACCTAAATTGTATTCCAAAAGAATGGGTTAGTACATTAAAATCTGATAAATCTTTGAAAACTTCTATAAAAACAAAATTAAACTTGTCCTTGACTGTTAACAAAAAATCAGAATTAATTTAAAATATGTCATCCAAAGATATGTATAACCATTTAAATAACAAAAATGATGAGAGACCACTAGGATTTTCCAAATGGAAAAACATCTTCAATCTAGAATCAATCACTCCAATAAATAATGTGCTTCAATTTACTTTTACCTATTTAATAAATAACAAATATAAAATTTTAAGATGGAAATTACTCCATTACATCCTCCCATGTAAACAATTATTACTACAATGGCACATACAAGAAACAAGTATGTGTGACTTGTGTAACTTGACTGAAGATTACGAACACTTTTTTCTCAAATGTCAATTCTTTCATGAATTTTGGAAGAAAATATATGTACTTGTAAGCAAAATCAAAATTGGGTCACATATTTTTAATTTTAAATCTTTAGTACTGGGCTATAAAATACATGATCCTATGTATAATGATATAAATCTCTTCCTAACTGTCTTAATATATTCAGTTCATAAAAGTACTCATATATCAAATTATAAACAAAAAGGCATAGACGCTTATGCAGTTTTTAGAAATGAATTTTTAAACACATACGAAATTAACAAATATATTAATGCTAAAAACAGCAAATTTTTAAATGATGTAAAAAGATACATATGATCATGAATAGCTAGATATAATATATTTTCATGTATAAAATTTGTGTAGCAAGAGTTGACATTATATCTGAACACGTGGTAATAAACCAAAACAGCATGCTTCGTGAAAATGTACAGAATTTTGTCTCAAAACGCATTTATACACACTTTATCACTTAATCAAATGAATTTCCATTTACAATGTCGAAACTTACCACATATAATTTTTAACTTAAGTTTAAGTTGTTCGTGAGTATCAATAAAACGTATAAATTAATCCGCACAATTGATCAACCAGCGTCAACGGTTTTCATCAATAAGGTTAAAGGTCAATGATCATAAAGTTTTAAGCTTTAGAAACAAAACCGGACAAAACTGTACACTTTCCGTAACCATGAAACAATATAGTCTGTAAAATGTTTGTAATAACCATGAACTGTAAAACTAACAAACTATCTATAAATATGAATTCACAGCATAAATTCCCTGGTTATCCAGTGACTAATTTACAGGGATACTCGGCCAACAATGCTCCGTCAGTCAATGTATTAATACATTTGTTGAGAAATATTTTAGAAAACAATGTATTTGAATTTGATGGAAAATTTACAAACAAATAATAGGTACGGCAATTGTTGCAGTTCCTTCACCGGAAATCTGTGACATTCTTATGTTTGAAATAATGAATGAAATTATTTCTGCATTTCAATATAAAACAAAATATTCTATCATGGCAGATATAGAGACGATGGATTCAAAATATATGATGAAACATCAGATGAAATTATGGATGTTTTTCGTCTAGCAAATGATTATAACCCCTTATTAAAGTCAAAAACGATAAAATGTCGATCTTTGATGTTGATGTTATTAAAGGTCAAAGATTTACAACATATGGCATCCTTGACTTTGAAATACATTTTAAAGAAACAAATTCGTATCTGTTTCTGCACAGAAATAGCTGTCACTCACAGCATGTATTCAGAGGATTTATTAAAAGGATCCCAAACTTAACTGCCGAAACACTAAATAAGAAGTGTCAAGTCCTATCTTGCAATACGGGATGCGTGGTTGCATGGGTGTTTTATTAAAACAAAATTTTCAAAATTTGGTACTTTCAAAGGGTCGTAGCAAAAAAAGAAGTGCACCACCTTATGATTTTTTCTTCATCAAATATTCTTTTACACTCTTTTAACATTGAATTTTACGAAAAACTAAGGATTTCCTTATCCCAGGCATAGATTACCTTAGCCGTATTTGGCACAACTTTTTGGAATTTTGGATCCTCAATGCTCTTCAACTTCGAACTTGTTTGGCTTTATAAATATTTTGATATGAGCGTCACTGATGAGTCTTATGTAGACGAAATGTGCGTCTGGCGTACTAAATTATAATCCTGGTACCTTTGATAACTATTTAAACCTAAAATCAGGTTAAGAAAAAAAATATTTCTAGACATGTTAGGCTCCTTAGAGGTGTACATCCTTCATGATCCACTTCATCTTTATTAAAAGTATGTAAAAAGTTTAATTGTCGAACTGTGATAATGATATCGGATATGTTCCTTACGTCGTAACTACAATCCCGTTCCCATTGATGAATATGACCTACTGAATAAAACTACTTACCGGAATTTTTAACATCAGCAACACGACGTGTGCCACATGTGGAGCAGGATCTGCTAACGCTTCCGGAGCACCTGAGATCACCCCTAGTTTTTGATGGGGTTCGTGCTGCTTATCCTTTAGTTTTCTATGTTGTGTCATGTGTACTTTTTAGCCAGTGCGTTGTCAGTTTATTTATGATTTATGAGTTTGAATGTCCCTCTGGTGTCTTCATCCCTCTTTTATTACTACTTGGTCGATGTCTCTGCTGGTGGACATTTTGTCCCTGAGGACATCATCCGCCCAGTAGCAAAATTGCTAGAATATACGAAGATCAAACAGGAAATTGGTTCAGACGTTGCCCGGTAAAATAAAAAAATCAAAATTTGGTGACTATAATGAACGCATTTATCCAATCGAACTAGAGATAACAGACACAAAAGATACAGTCAAGTCGGCCTCATATCTTGACAATGAGGGTCGGTTGAAAACAAAACTTAACGAAAACATTGATGATTTCAGCTTTCCAATTGTGAACTTTCCATTTCTTAGAAGCAAAATTCCAGCAGCACCTGCATACAGGGTATATATCTCCCAATTGAAACGATATGCCCGTGCTTGCATTTCCAATCATGATTTTCTTGATAGAGGGTTGCTATTAAACCAAAAGTTCCAAATGGGGACGTTGAAATCATCTCTTCGTAAATTTTACGGACGCCATCACGATTTGGTTGAACGTTATGGAATAACCGTTTCATAAATGATATCGGATATGTTGCTCACGTCGTAACTACAATCTCCTTCTCTTTCATGAATGTGATCTACCGAATAAGACTATTTACCTGATTTGTTATAACATCAGCAACACGACGGGTGCAACATGTGGAGCAGGATCTGCTTACCCTTCCGGAGCACCTGAGATCACCCCTAGTTTTTAGTGGGGTTCGTGTTGCTTATTCTTTAGTTTTCTATGTTGTGTCATATGTACTTTTGCGTGTCTGTTTGTCTTTTTCATTTTTTGCCATGGCGTTTTCAGTTTATTTTCGATTTATGAGTTTAACTGTCCCTCTCTGGTATCTTCCGTCCCTCTTTGAATGTTCTTCCACAAACAAGTTCTATTACAAAGTATAAGATAAAACAAACTGATGGAGTACAGTGAATACATATAATTTGACTAAGCATTTGAAACTTAAAATTTGTTGGTATTCTTTGTAACCTTTGAATTTGTTTCTGCTACTCAAAAGCCGGGACATTTAGTATTCTAAATGATTGTCATTCTGTCTGTCTGTTTTTGTCGGTCCTTATTCAATCTTACGCAATCTTAATAAGCTTAATTTATGTCGCTTAGTGAAAGTTATCTATATATATGCAATTGTTAAATGGTATTAAATTCTAAATAAAATGTTGATTGTACATTTGCGAATTGAATATAGGACAACGGGGGAACAGGGAAATGTGGAAAACTTTATCGGTTTACGTAACAAATTTACCTGACGATATCTGTCTATGGGTATTTAGTCGGATCTTAACACGTACTTGTGATTTGTTTAAAACCGGTTTTAACGAAGAAATGTCGAAATGTTCAGAACTTAATTAAATCTGTTTTTGGGTAAGATGGTGCAAGCATACGATTTTTATTGCGTCTTACACTTTGAGAAGCGAATAATCTTTAGCTACTTTATTTAAATATTGTGTAAAAACGTTAATTATGAGCTATGAAGGTCAAGTGGCTCGAACATTTTACTGAGGAAGTTTTAAAAAAATGCAAAGACATATTTTAAAAGTGGGTTAGATTTCATTATTCTTCACTATCTATAGACTATCAACTTTTGGTTATATTTATAATTTAGAATCATCATTGAAGGTGGAGCGCGATTGCACAGTTAATTAATTATATTGATGTGCCATTTGTATGCAAGATTGACATTCCGTTATATTATGTGCCAATTCGAAAAAGTTATGCGAGTATTGTCTCCCTTTAACATGTTCATTATTTTATAATTAAGGTTAGGTTTCTGATATAAATTTGAATAGTTACAAAATGTATCAATTCAATATATTTCAGTTTTTGTTATTGGTGTATCAAAAACATTGATGTAAGAATATAATTTCATAAACTTGAAACGTTTAAAAAGATTACAGACCAATATAAAGAACCGTTCATCATTTTTGAAAAAGAATATGATTGGAATCTGTATCATTTATCTTCCCTTCATGATAGATTGATTGGGAAATGAACCAGATTTATCTAAAGGTAATCACAGAGAAGGACCAGCAAGCAATTTTTTATTTTAGCTTATTTAACGTTAATACAACTTTCCACTATAAACAAATGTTACTTTATTAAAATATAAGGACCTTGTTAGCTAAATCTACACATTTTATTAGATATGAATTTTTATTACAATAAATTAATATGCTAGTTTACGGATTTGTGTTAATTTTTAAATCTGGGTATTGTTCTTTTTGATTCGACTCATTTGCAGATCGAAAAACAAGCAAATGATGGAATATGTATTTGGTAATATGATTTATCATTTATTGACCAAACCAATCAATTGACATTAAGAAAGAATTGTAATCTTGGATATACAAATGGAATAAAGGATAACGGAGAAACAGGGTATAATGTGTAAAATCTTATCGGTTTACGAATTGAACTGCGGCATACTACTATTGGCGTTATTAGAGACACCCTGGTTCTGTATTTATATATCCTGCTTCCGTGCATTTTGTTGTTACTGTTTAATACGTGCGGGTGCGATGGGTCATTTTGTAATAATTTGTTGTTGGTTTATTCGTTTGTGGTTTAAATTCTGTATCTTCGGTACATTTTCCTTATGTCTTATTTATCAGAATAGACGAGTTACTCGTGGTTTATCTGCAGTGTTTTTGTTCTTTGTTGTTTGTTTTCATAATTGTTTACTGTTTGGTCTCACATGATGTAAAAGTTAAGATAAAAACAATGATTTTATGTTTAAAACAACTTTATGCACTGGATTTTTGTTTATACACTGATTTGATTTAGAAGAAAAATCGAAATGGTTAGACAACACAAATTATAAAGCCATAACAAACACGATTCCATTTTAATATAACTTTAATGGTTTGAATTAACATACGATAACACTATTACAAACTCTATCTGAATTCAATATTTTTGTACGTGAATTCAAAACAAAAACCAAATCTTTTTTTTTATTTTACATATAAACCTTTACTTATATTAAAGAGGAACGAAAGATACCAGAGGGAGAGTCAAACTCATAGATAGAAAATAAACTGACAACGCAATGGCTAAAAATAAAAAGACAAACAGACAAATAATAGTACAGGAGATACAACATAAAAAACTAAAGGCTAAGCAACATGAACCCCACTAAAAAATGGGGATATTCTCAGGTGCTCTTGAAGGGTAAGCAGATCCTGTTCCACATGTGACACCCGTCATGTTGCTTATGTTATTACAATTCCGGTAAATAGTCATTGCGGTAAAACGTCACCACAAATACGTCCATTTTGTGAAGTTGATTCTATTCCTTAAAAACTAATTAACAAATGATGTTCTGTTCATATTTATTGTTATTTGACCATTTTGCAGATTACTTTATATTTATCCAATAAAGTGTTTTTTGCATAGTGGTATACCTCCAAGCGGGTTTTTACTTTAAATGCCATGATTTACTAATTGATAAATTGTACTTGTAACCTATTTGTTTCACAAGTTGTATTTATTTTTATTTCTGATTTGAATTTGAATTCAGCGGAACTAACTTTTGTTTTCTATTATCTAATAAGATCGAAAATGAGATGAAAGAGAAGAAGAAAAAACGAGATGAAGACGAGAAAGAAGCTAATAAAAAGCAAAAACGAGGTAAATCTTTAGCTCATCTTCTATTACCATTTTATAACATTTTAGTTTCATATGTATTGTTATTGCTTCTCTTGTGTCGCTATTTGAATTATGTCATCGTCGTGTTGTCGATTTATAAATTGTGATTGTCCCTTTGATATATTGCGCTGCTTTATTTTACAACCAACTTCTATTTAACATGACTACCAATCCAGAACGACTTTTAGCTGGAATTCCTATAAGAGTTTGAGTTTAAGTTTTATCCATCAGTTGATATTGTGTTCAAGTTAATGATTAATGTTGTGTTTGAATGTGAGTTACACTAGATGTCCGAGTTAATGGTTAATTACAGTTGTAGGTACTCAGTAGGAGTTAAACACTCATTTTGATTAAATTCGTGTGTCAAGTTCGGTTTTAGCTACAGTTTGTTTTGCAGATTCCTGTTTAATGCAGACCAAACAACAAGGACATTGAAAACTTAGACTTAAGTCAACTTATAGTTTGATTTTAAACATATTTTATTCATTAAGATATGAAAAGGATTAAGCAACAGGCACAGCCTATAAAAGCTCGATCTCTCCATAATACATGCTCAAGGTATAATTCAATTATAACAACTGTATTTAAAATAATGCAATATAGTGGAACATGCATGCTACTTAGAGCACACACCAGAAAATATATGTTTACAGTGTTACTTACTAAATGCAAAGTATATTTAAGTATATAGGCAATTACTCATCATGTATTCAAGAATCTTGAAACATGCAAACATCCTTTATAAGTCATTAGAAATTTTTTATTCATAATATTCAAATATTGCTACCTATTTTATTATACAATCAATCATTACATGAAAATATAACTCATTTACTATGCGGCTATATAGATTTAAATACTAGAATGCTTATATGGTCAGTTTTGGTTGTTGCAGACAAATAATTTTATTATATGAGTCAGTCTGAGGTATGAAAACTACTGAATTTGGTTTACGATTCAATATTTTGAATAAAAAAGGGACATGCTGGCAACCTAAATTGATGCGAACAACATTTTTTAGTCATAATATTCAAATATTGCTACCTATTTTATTATACAATCAATCATTACATGAAAATATAACTCATTTACTATGCGGCTATATAGATTTAAATACTAGAATGCTTATATGGTCAGTTTTGGTTGTTGCGAACAAATAGTTTTATTATATGAGTCAGTCTGAGGTATGAAAACTACTGAATTTGGTTTACGATTCAATATTTTGAATAAAAAAGGGATATGCTGGCAACCTAAATTGATGCAAACAAAATTTTTTAGTCATAATATTCAAATATTGCTACCTATTTTCTTATACAATCAATCCTTACATGAAAATATAACTCATTTACTATGCAGCTATATAGATTTACATAATAGAATGCTTATATGGTCAGTTTGGTTATTGCGGACAAAAAATTTTATTATATGAGTCAGTCTGAGGTATGAAAACTACTGAAGTTTGTTTATGATTCAATATTTTGAATAAAAAAAGGACATGCTGGCACTTTAAATTGATGCGAACAAAATTTTTTCATTCATAATATTCAAATATTGCTACCTATTTTATTATACAATCAATCATTACATGAAAATATAACTCATTTACTATGCGGCTATATAGATTTACATAATTAAATGCTTATATAGTCAGTTTTGGTTGTTGCGGACAAATAATTTTATTATATGAGTCAGTCTGAGGTATGAAAACTACTGAATTTTGTTTACGATTCAATATTTTGAATAAAAAAAGGACATGCTGGCCCTCTAAATTGATGCGAACAAAATTTTTTATTCATAATATTCAAATATTGCTACCTATTTTATTATACAATCAATCATTACATGAAAATATAACTCATTTCCTATGCGGCTATATAGATTTAAATACTAGAATGCTTATATGGTCAGTTTTGGTTGTTGCAGACAAATAATTTTATTATATGAGTCAGTCTGAGGTATGAAAACTACTGAATTTGGTTTACGATTCAATATTTTGAATAAAAAAGGGACATGCTGGCAACCTAAATTGATGCGAACAACATTTTTTAGTCATAATATTCAAATATTGCTACCTATTTTATTATACAATCAATCATTACATGAAAATATAACTCATTTACTATGCGGCTATATAGATTTACATAATTAAATGCTTATATGGTCAGTTTTGGTTGTTGCAGACAAATAGTTTTATTATATGAGTCAGTCTGAGGTATGAAAACTACTGAATTTGGTTTACGATTCAATATTTTGAATAAAAAAGGGACATGCTGGCAACCTAAATTGATGCGAACAAAATTTTTTATTCATAATATTCAAATATTGCTACCTATTTTATTATACAATCAATCCTTATATGAAAATATAACTCATGTACTATGCAGCTATATAGATTTACATACAAGAATGCTTATATGGTCAGTTTTGGTTGTTGCGAACAAATAATTTTATTATATGAGTCAGTCTGAGGTATGAAAACTACTGAATTTTGTTTACGATTCAATATTTTGAATAAAAAAGGACATGCTGGCCCTCTAAATTGATGCAAACAAAATTTTTTATTCATAATATTCAAATATTGCTACCTATTTTATTATACAATCAATCATTACATGAAAATATAACTCATTTACTATGCGGCTATATAGATTTAAATACTAGAATGCTTATATGGTCAGTTTTGGTTGTTGCAGACAAATAATTTTATTATATGAGTCAGTCTGAGGTATGAAAACTACTGAATTTGGTTTACGATTCAATATTTTGAAGAAAAAAAAAGACATGCTAACACTCTAAATGGTTGCGAGTAAAATTTTTTAGTCATAATACTCAAATACTGCTATCTCTATCATTAAACAATCAATTCTTACATGAAAATATAACTCATTTACTATGCGGCTATATAGATTTAAATACTAGAATGCTGATATGGTCAGTTTTGGTTGTTGCGGACAAATAATTTTATTATATGAGTCAGTCTGAGGTATGAAAACTACTGAATTTTGTTTACGATTCAAAATTTTGAATAAAAAAGTACATGCTGGCACTCTAAATTGATGCGAACAAAATTTTTTAGTCATAATATTCAAATATTGCTACCTATTTTCTTATACAATCAATTCTTACATGAAAATATATCTCATTTACTGTGCGGCTATATAGATTTACATAATGAAATGCTTATATGGTCAGTTTTGAGTGTTGCGGACAAATAATTTTATTATACGAGTCAGTCTAAGGTAAGAAAACTATTGAATTTTGTTTGTGATTCAATATTTTGAATGAAAAAGGACATGCTGTCACTCTAAATTGATGCAAAAAAAAAATTATGTCATAATATTTAAATATTGCTTCCTTTTTTTATTATACAATCAATCTTTATATCAAAATATAACTCATTTACTTTGCCGGCTATATAGATTTACATAATAAATTGCTTATATGGTCAGTTTTGGTGTTGCAAACAAATAATTATATTTTACGAGTTAGTCTGATGTATGAAAACTACTGAATTTTGTTTACTATTCAATATTTTAAATAAAAAGAGGTCATGTCCGTCAGGCTGGTACAAAAATTGCTGTCAATTGTTACGTATTATATGGTCAATTATTGCATGAAAATATAACTGAATTACTTCTATATAGAATAAGATAACTTGTTAAGAGGTAAATATTGTCAGTTTTGGTTAATGATATCAAATAATTTTGTTTTACGAGTCAGTCTGTCTAAGATGAACAAGAAATTTACTATAATTATTGTTCAATTAAATACAAATGTGTGACATTTTTAAATAACTTTTATCGTCAATATGTCAAGCAGAAATGACCGGTTGGTCAATTAATTTTGATGTTCCTTATCATTTCATATTTTAGGTCAGTGTATCCAGGTTACGATGACAATCTGCGTTAACGGCCGTTTACTACAAACAGTAAACGCGCGTTTATACTTTTTAGGAAAATAGAAGAACGCACATTTTTCCACGTTAACGCGGAGGTAAACGGGAAAGTAAACGCCCGTTTACTCTTTACAAAATTAGAAGACGCGCCGTTTTTGCGTTAACGCGGAGGTAAACGCGAAAGTAAACGCCCGTTTACTTTTAATGTCTACTGCAATTTCGGAGTTAACGCACAGTTAACGCGGCGTTTACATGAAGTGCACGCGAGTAAACGCCGCGTTAACTTTTTCGGCCCGTCTACATGTAATGCTTGGTCTGCACCCAACTGTATATATATATATATATATATATATATATAGCAGAGATTAATTCAATTACACAAATAAAATTATAGATTGCTTAACAATGTAATTTTAACACACTATTTAGTATGTAAATATAAGAATGTTTAAAATGTTTATTTACAAAATGATGAAAATAAGCGCAATATTTCGCTAGACCAAATAGCTTTCTCAAGCGTGCATCTATCCAGGTGAAATTGGATGTAGATGATAAGAAACTTTTGCAGCTAAATGTATTTGCAGCGTGAAATACCGTTGTTTAATAAAAAAAATATTGAGCTGAAACATATTTTTATCAATTTGGATCTACACTATTACAAAATCGATCAAAACCATGACGAATTTCTAGACACTTAACCGAACCATGTCATAGTTTAACCAAACCCTCGCAATTTCGATAGTTTGCTCATTCTGCGTTAGGTTCTTGAAAATAACAATTATTAATGTAGATCGTTTGACTAACCAAGCAGATCAAAATATGTTATTTGCTTTTTATTTGCTCGTTTTCAGAGAATTGAGGCAATCGTTCGGGAAAGTAACTTAACACAACTAGTTTCACATTAACCAAACTATGACAAAATATCTGCCCTTATCGCTTCTCGATATGACGAGGTTACTACCCGTGTAACCAGCAGCTTTAATATATAAAAGTAATAGAATCTGCAGGCAGGTACAGGATTGGGGAAAAGTTCGGTAACGTTCGCCGAGGTTCGCCGAGTTCGGTAACATTTCTAATCCCTACCCCTGTTCGGCAGGTTCGGTAACTTCGGTAACATTTCTGATCCCTACCCCTGTTCGGCAGGTTCGGTAACTTTGGTAACATTTCTGATCCCTACCCCTGTTCGGCAGGTTCGGTAACTTCGGTATCATTTCTGATCCCTACCCCTGTTCGGCAGGTTCGGTAACTTCGGTAACATTTCTGATCCCTACCCCTGTTCGGCAGGTTCGGTAACTTCGGTAACATTTCTGATCCCTACCCCTGTTCGGCAGGTTCGGTAACTTCGGTAACATTACCGATCCCTACCCCTGTTCGGCAGGTTCGGTAACTTCGGTAACATTTCTGATCCCTACCCCTGTTCGGCAGGTTCGGTAACTTCGGTAACATTTCTGATTTCAACCCCTGTTCGGCAGGTTCGGTAACTTCGGTAACATTTCTGATCCCTACCCCTGTTCGGCAGGTTCGGTAACTTCGGTAACATTTATTATCAGTACTCCTGTCTGCATGTTTCATTACATTTCTGATTTCTGATCACTACCCCAGTTCGGCAGGTTCGGTAACTTCGTTAACATTTCATATCAGTACTCTTGTTATGTAAGCATTTCTGATTTCTGAACGTTACCCCTGTTCGGCAGGTTCGGTAACTTCGTTAACATTTCATATTACTCTTGTTATGCAAACATTTCTGATTTCTGAACTCTACCCAAGTTCGGCAGGTTCGGTAACTTCGGTAACATTTCTTATCAGTACCCTTGATTTGCATTTTGATAACATTGCTGATCCTGATCTATACCCCAGTTCGGCAGGTTCGGTAACTTCGGTAACAATTCATATCAGAACTCTTGTTTTACATATTATTACTGATATCTGAACTATACCCCAGTTCGGCAGGTTCGGTAACTTCGGTAACATTTCAAATCAGTTCTATTGTTTTGCATGTTTGATAACATTGCTGATCCTGATCTATACCCCAGTTCGGTAGGTTTGGTAACTTCGGTAACATTTCATATCAGTACTCTTGTTATGCAAACATTTCTGATTTCTGATCTATACCCCAGTTTGGCAAGTTCGGTACCTTTGGTTACATTTCTTATCAGTACCCTGGTTTTGCAAACTTAACTGATGTTTTATTAAAAAAACAAATAAAACAATATTAAAACAATCACATTAATAAATATTTTACCTTCTTCATTGAAAAATATCAAGTTGATAAAATGCAACCTATTCAAAAACTAAATAGTGCTATAGTATAAAACACTCAATAGACCATAAATAGTTTTCAAAAAGGAAAACAAAAATCTTAAATATGTTAAAAAATAAGTGAAATAATTATACAGGGTTTGTCGTACATTCAAAAATTTATGTTTGGGGTTATTACTCAGGGACCTGTTACTGTTTTCCGGGTAAACTAACCATGTAAACCAATAGATAAGTTAAGTAAACAATCCACTGTGGTTATTTATAAAATGTAAACTTATGGTAGTTTGTTTACATATTATGAAATTTGTTTATTTTTTTAATCTGGCAATTTTTTTTTAAATATTATACTTAAGTGTGCAGTTCCTACTTGCATGTAAACTATTTTCTAGCTACCAGGTCAAAGAAAACTTCATTAATTCATCATTTTCAACCAGTTTCTCCAGATTGAATTTAATCGGCGTCCATAAAACAGCTGTACCACGTGTTCAGTATCGCCCCATAAACATTCGTCACTTAACGTGACGGTACCCAAATTGCACCTATTTTGACAGTTTTTCCACCTACGTATTTTTTTTATGTGTTTTGTAGCCCAATCCTTCTTTATTGTATAGGTACACCAATTAGATTTTTAATCCATATTGAGTCATACAAAAATGGGTTTGAATCAATCTCCAAACTACCCATGATTCTGTAACGAGGAGTACCCAAATTGCATCCATGCATAAATTCACATCGTCAAAACTTTAATAACTATTTAAAAGATATACAATTGCTTGATGCCTTATCCGCACAACTATTTTAAAGTACATATATATACTCCTTCTGACACTGCAGTCTACAGTGACATACCTTTCAATGTGAAACTGAATAAATTACCATGAACACATTCTTTAGAAATAAATATAGAGTTATCTATGACTACAAGGTTAGTCTCGTATGCTGTATGAGTTTTCACACTTTTGACTGCAATTAAAGGAACCAGGCTAACTATGAATTATGAAATGTATGTCAGTCAAACTGGTCCTTTTTGGATAAAATTATGACATTTGCATCAAGTCTCATAAGTCCATACCCCCCCCCCCCCAAAAAAAAAAAAACAGCACACACAACACAAAAGAAGTTCATATTTAACTCAACCTACAAAGCTGTATAGATACTCTTTGACCACAGCCTACTGCGCCATTAAATAACTCTTTGCCACAACATATATACGTCGCTAAAGTGAACACGTCCAGGGGATTATACATGAATTTTCTAAGGGGGGGGGGGGGGGTTAACACATGGCCAAAGGGCGTGGTGAGGTGAAAAACATGTGACCCTATAAAAATGCATTAATTTGCAAAAATAAAGGGATTTGGGAACCCACATAAAGAATTGTTGGACATAAATAGAAAAAAAAACATTTTTAGATATAATCTGGAGGAGGGTTATAATAACATTTTAAATAGGGGCGAAATGTCCGGAGTATGTTCGGTAAGGTCCTAAAATGGCCCCCATTTTTAGCGTCAATTTCAAATTCGGATTTATTGACCAATATCACAATAAATTATAGCTTATACAGTGACTAGATAGGAAATAAGCCATTTTGTTGAAAATTTTACGTTTTTGCGTTTCATTATGACGTCACAAGTTGTACTCATATTGATTTTTCACGAAAAAATCAATGAAAATGGGTAAATTTCCCATAGATTATTAGACAGGAAACATAGAGCGCAGACGTCGACAACAAAGATCTTTTAATATAATGTTTGTGAAGACATTTCACATGTTTTATTTGAATATTAAGTTTGTCGACGCCTGCGCTCTATCTTTCCTGGTCCTTAAATTGGTTGAAATCTAGCTGTTTTTGTCAAATTTCACCAAAGCCCTTTATTTTGACCTATTTGGGATGTAAAAATCAACGTGTTAGAATAAAATTTTGACAAAAACAGTTCTGTTAAACTTTCTCACATATCTTTAAGGCAACTTAAAACATTTATTGTCTTGTTACTATGAACTGTATAATTGGGGCCAAATATGGCCCTTACCGAACTTACTCCGGAAGATGAGTCATAATAAAAAAAAAATCAACAACAAACAACATGTTACATGGTAGTGTTTAATTTCTAAATTTAAATCTAACTTTCTGATATTTTTTTGAATATGCACAAAGTACAAATAAGTCATAAATTAATAGCACTAGTGCATATTTAAAAAAGGATTCAGATATATAACAGCATGGCAGTAATAAAAGAGGTACAGTAAATATAACGTAATCACTGGAATTTATTTGGTTAAGTCTTATTTTAATGTATTTATAATTACTATAAAATTCTTTTCATAAAATTAATAATCTTTGTTTACTTCAAAAATTAATTTAAATTTTAAAAAATAACTGAGGAAAGATTCCATATGAAAAACACTTTAATTCAGCAATTAATGTTTAGCAACTTTAAGTGCTTAAACACTTTATCAAATGTACAAATATAAAATTTATTAGGTGTTGTGATCACTTTTACACCATATTTAACAAACTCAGAAGTGTTAGGATAGGTTACCGAACTCGGCGAACAAGGTAGTGTTCGGATGAAATACTATTTTACCAATTAAAGCAAACTGAGAAGTGTTTGGATATGTTACCGAAGTAACCGAACTGGGCGAACAAGGTAGTGTTCGGATGAAATACTATTATACCAAATTAAGCAATCTCATAGGTATTTGGATATGTTACAGAAGTTACCGAACTCGGCGAACAAGGTAGTGTTCGGATGAAATACTATTATACAATATAAAGCATACTAATAAATGTTTGAATAGGTTACCGAAGTTACCGATCTCGGCGAAAAAGGTAGTGTTCGGATGAAATACTATTATACCAAATTAAGCAATCTCATAAGTATTTAGATATGTTACCGAAGTTACCGAACTCGGCGAACAAGGTAGTGTTCGGATGAATTACTTTTACACCAAATTAAACAAACTCAGAAGTGATTGGATAGGTTACCGAAGTTACCGAACTCGGCGAACAATGTAGTTTTCAGATGAAATACTCTCATACCAAATAAAGCAAACTGAGAAGTGTTTGGATATGTTACCGAAGTTACCGAACTCGGCGAACAAGGTAGTGTTCGGATGAATTACTTTTACACCAAATTAAACAAACTCAGAAGTGTTTGGATAGGTTACCGAAGTTACTGAACTGGGCGAACAATGTAGTGTTCGGATGAAATACTATTATACAATATAAAGCATACTTATAAATGTTTGAATAGGTTACCGAAGTTACCGAACTCGGCGAACAAAGTATTGTTCAGCTAGGTTACCGAAGTTACCGAAAAGACTGAATTCATTAGTGTTCGGATAGGTTACCGCAGTTACCGAACTCGGCGAACAAAGTAGTGTTCAGATAAAATATTATAATACTAAATTAAGCAATTAATAAGTGTTTGTACATGTTACCGAACTCGGCGAACAGTCTGAATTCAGTAGTTTTCAGATATGTTACCGAACTCGGCGAACTTTACCGAACGTTACCGAACATTTCCCCAATCCTGTACCAGCATGAGAATCTGAAGTAATGATGTATCAAATGCTTTTGATTTGTAAAACATGAGCAACACGATGGGTGCCACATGTTGAGCAGGATCTGCTACATGATATCAACCCAAGTTTGTGGTAAAGTTCGTGTTGCTTAGTCTTTTGTTTTCTTTGTTTTGTCTTGTGTACTACTATAAGTCTGTTTGTCTTTAAAAAAGATCTATTTGTTTTTGCACCTACCACAACTGCCTGATTTATTTTTAAATTTGTTTAAAATAGCGCTGCGTGTCAGTTATGCGTTATTTACTGAGATCCCACATATCAATGGGTTTTAGCTTAACATGTTTTAGATACTGTAAATTTTATAAATTCTGATGTTTAATCGAAATATGTTGTATCATAAACAATCAATCTACATCTGATAAATTGTTAATGGCATGAATATACGAATTCATTAAAATTTTTATGTAACATAATTTTTAGAATCATATTTAAAATTTAGGATTGTATCTTCCTCATGTAAGCTTAAAATAATTATCCGGGTTTGCTATACTTACTTGTGTTTATTTTCTTTTTTTTTTTGTCTATTAGCGCGTCAACATTGTTTACTACATTTTCGTATAGTTTTACTTCGAGCATCACTTATCAATCAACAACGTTAGATTGTATGGTTCCACTGATATACAATTCTGATTTTTGTTTTGGATTTTTCATATTTCTCAGTGAGCAATATGATCTCCCATCCAAATTCCCGTGTTTCAATAAGTCCTTTGTAACTTTGTAACAGTATGATTGGACACTCATGCATGTGGATATATGGCAGGAGACCTTTTTCTGAAATGAATGTTCTTGCGTGTTGTTTGGTGCTGTATTTCTGTCGCGTAGTGTTGCCAATTTAGCGAAATTTGTTTACGCATTGTCATCAATCGGGAGGTTTGGCTAGCCATTATACCAGGTTTGAACACACGATTATCTCTTCATTGTTCTTAAATGTCGTGCACCAACTCAGGAATATGACAGTTGTTATCAAATAGTTCGTTCTAGGCGTTTGTTTTTGTTGCACTTCAGTTTTCCTGTTGTACCGTTGTTATAGTTGATATGCTTCTTTCGGTTTTAGTTTGTAATCCGGATTTGTTTTCCTTCAATCGATTTATGACTTTTGAACACCGGTATACTACTATTGTCCTTATCTATGCCATCTTAAAAATAAATATTTTTATGCCCCCCCTGGATATCTGAAAGTTGGGGCATATTATTTTAGCACTGTTTTTTCGTCAATCCGTTCTTCCATCTCTCCGTCCATTCGTCTGTTCGTCCTTCCGTACGTCCGTCCCACTTATGGGTATATAGTTATTCCGCATAACTCCTCCTGCAGTTCGAATCCTAGGACAATTACTGTCTGCTTGTTGTCGGGGTTTTTATTTGTTATCAATATTTGCTGTCCTGAGAGATAGTTTAACTTTGTCAATTTTGGAATATATTTTTCATAAGAGGGCATCGCAATTTCTAATAACTCAATCTACAGATTGAATACTAGAAAATTTTCACTGTGCTAGCTGTTTGTGTTAAGTATTTCCAGATAACTTATTTTTATAAGAATTAGTTATACAGTGAACCATAAACCTTTTTGACTTCATGCTCAACTGTGTTTATTTCAAAATAAAACTTTGCATTTGCAAGGGCAGACACAGTTATATAACTTTGATAACTATTTACACCACTGGGTCGATGCCACTGCTGTTGGACGGTTCGTCCCCGAGGGTATCATCTGCTCAGAAATCAACACTTCGGTGTTTACATGAAGATCAACAATATGTGGTCATTTTATAAATTTCCTCTTTACAAAACTTTGACTTTTTAAAAAAAAACAAGGATTTTTTTATCCCAGGCATAGATTACCTAGCCGTATAAGGAACAACTTTTTGGAATTTTGAATCCTCAATGCTTTAACATTGTACTTTTTTTTTTTTTTTTTTTTTTTTTTTTAATATTAAACATATTTTATTAACAATCACCTGTTACATCAACCCTCAGTTGCCCAGGGGAGCAACTAAGGGGGCCCCAATTTTTACAGTCTCATTTGTCGGGAAAAAAGCAAATGAGAAAAAAAAAACTCCCACTATGCATTATTAACATCACCTTTATAAATCTTATCTATCCTTGTACAAATGTACATGTACCTGCAATCATTATCGATCTATATATCTTTACCAGCTCTCAACAAATATAATTTTTTGAATAAAGTATGTTTTTATCTTTATTTATTTCTCACAAAGGCTACCTGTATTTATTAGGCAGTTTCAATTTTATCGTACACATCAAGTCTTTTGTTATGTTAATTTAAATTACATTTAATTTCTGGTCGAGTGATCATTTACCACGTGCGATTTGTTGAAAGGATGTGTAGTTCAGTTCATTCATAAAAAAAAATGGATTAATGATTTTGATTTTCAAAAAGGATTTAATTCAAAGATATGGTGAGTAAATATTTGTTTATAAAATGAACCTGTTGATCCAACATGACTTGTTACAATTAGATGATATACATGAATTACATACACAAAAGAAATTACATGCAGGGAGTTGAGAGCAGTGTACATACTATTGTTCAATCGGTAGTAAAGAGGTCACTGCACTGACCTGACCACACAAAATATATATCTATATGTATACAAAAAATGACACACATAGTAGAAAAGGCTTCGTTTTTCGTATTTGGTTTAAGACATTTGAGCAAAAATTGCATTTCATGTTTTATCATATTTAAAATCACCGATTTACTTATCCCTTTCTTTTGATATTTTGCGATATTTCTAGTTTTCCAGATAACCCATTTCGTGATTAGAAGCATCGTGTCTAAAATTTGGGTATAGGATGCATCTGCATTAATGACCCCAAAAATTATACTTGTTTCCGATTTTTGTAATTTTTCGATATTTAATTTTGAACAAAATTCCCATATTTTCTCAAAAATTTCCCGCCAAACGTCTTCCACCAGTTTACAATAAATAAAAAGATGAAAAAGTGATTCGTTTTCATTGCAAAAGTGACACTTCCCGTTTGAGCGATTCATTTTTTGTAATTTTTCTTCAGTGTAAATTATATTATATAGTAACTTCCATTGAAGTTGTTTAGTTTTTCTGTTAGCTAAATTCTTATTTAAAGTTTCCCAAATGTTTTCCCAGGGTAGTTCATTCCCAAAATGTAAATTCCACTTAAGCTGGCTATTTGGAGCTGTTTTATTCTCATAAAAGTATCTAATATCTTTAAGGCATAATTTTTTGGCATCAACGACAACACCATTTTTTATAAATTGACACTGTACGTGTTTAGCTTTATAAATATTTTGAAATGAGCGTCACTGATGAGTTTTAGTTTGTTACCCCGATTTTGTTTTTTGTCCCTGGATTTATGAGTTTGATGAGCGGTATACTACTGTTGCCTTTATTTAGGAAGACAAAACGCGCGTCTGGCGTACTTAATTATAAGTCTCGTACCTTTGATAATTACATATATCGCATGAAAGACTAACATTGACTTTGTTATAATACAAATACTTCAGAGTGAAGTGTATGTGTGTGTTTGGGGGGATGGTGTTAATTTTGTCGTGTTTATTTATGTATTTAGTTAGA
Source organism: Mytilus galloprovincialis (assembly GCF_965363235.1). Classification (NCBI taxonomy): domain Eukaryota; kingdom Metazoa; phylum Mollusca; class Bivalvia; order Mytilida; family Mytilidae; genus Mytilus; species Mytilus galloprovincialis. Next base: position 1,625,513 of record NC_134842.1, read on the forward strand.
TGACCTTGCCATATAAACGCATTGTCTGTAGCACCAAAACAGTACCGTTAATCATTAACCATCAAAACAATTAATTAGATTTGATTATTTTTGTTTTTTTTATGTTGTTCTATCATGAAGTTAATGCATTATATATAGTACATCAGTTTTGTTTTGGCCTGTTATATGCAATTCGGGATATTTTTACATTAAAATTTTTTTTTCAGATTTGGAAAATCAACAAACATTGGATTCTTCTCCTTCGTATGAAGAAGTACAAACAAAAAAATCATCACATATGGAAGATGACGCAATAAGGTACAGTTTCCGTGATAAATCTTTTTCGTGTTTGTATTTTCCAACTCATTTTGTAGACTGCAAGAACTTTTGCAAAAATGCATTTAATTTTTAATGTTTTAGTTTTCTTAATTGTTGTATTGATTCGTATCAGTATTGATGGTTAAAAAAAGCCTCTGAGACAATCTATTGGTGAAAAAAAGAATTAAATTTCATTATTTCATCATGGAGGCAAAACAAGTCCTCTATGACCTTAGGGTCTTTAAAGATGGAAGGAGCTTTGGTGCTTTTTGACCCTTTAAGTTTACTTATGTTTATCTGAATCAATGACCTCACTGATTTTACCCAGTTAAGAAAGAACACAAACTCCACTAACCACCGGGAATGAAATCAGGTGTCCCGGAAGCGTAAGCATTTCCTGCACCGTATACGGCACCCGTCGTGTTATTTCTTTGTTCAGTTCGGTAATGATGGAAGGTTATTAGACTGAGGAAGAACATGGATGTAACGATAAAATAGATACTGCTGGTAACTTGGGTAGCCCTAACTGTAGTTCAGTGAATGTGAGGGATTTTTTCAATAGGTCTCTTCGTCGGCCGATGAGCCATGGACATCGTCGATATATTCCACCTGATATGCATGATGTTTCTATAGATGGTATAAAACAAAAGTGTTGCAGAATCTAAATATTGATGACCTCAAAGCTAAACTACCTGATTGTGGCTGTTCACATTACCATTTCGTGTATAATCCTGCTGGCCATGTTATTTCTAAAGATTTAAACATAGTCAATAACTACAAGTTGATACGTCTTTTGTCCAAGGGTCCGAAATACAGAGAGCCACAGCCAATCAATTGGAAGCAGAACTTCAAACTACTTATGGATTCCGTTGGTGGTTATGCAAGAGACTGGACAGACAGAGAAAAGATTGAGGTTGACACTCTTTTGGAGTGGTTAAAATCAGTGAGGTCATTGATTCAGATAAGAGTAAGTAAGCTTAAAGGGTCAATGAGCACCAAAGCTCCTTACATCTTTAAAGACCCTCAGGTCATAGAGGAGTTGTCTTGCCTCCATGACAAATATGTTGTCGTTCCAGCTGACAACGCCTCAAACAATAGTCTTTTTGTTAGCAAGAAACACTACATTGACTGTCTGATTAAGGAACTGGGGATACATAACACACTTGGAAATCCTACTTATACACTAAGTTCGTTTACGAAGCACGAAATCCTGGAAAACCACAAACCGGTTTTAATCTCCTTTGGTGTTAATCAAAAGGATGAAGACCAGAATATTTCATCCTCGTATTGGATTCATAAGTTTCACAAGAATCCTTATAAGGAAAGGTATATTGCAGGTTCTTCCAAGTGTTCCACTAAACCACTTTCTAAAGTCGTAAATGCCATACTCACTGCAGTCAAAGAAGGATTTCAGAAATATTCCGAAACGGCATATTCAAGAAGTGTTGTTTATCAGATGTGGATACTGAAAATTCAAAAGTCTTAGAGCTATTGGTGAATTTACAACCTCAATCATTAAAACATTGTACCAACGTTAAAACCTCTGATTTTTCAACTCTTTATACCACTATTCCACACACTAAACTTAGAGCTTGACTGATAGAACTCGGCAGCTAATGTTTCGTTAACAGAAAGGGCACTAGACGTTTTAAATATCTAGCTGTGGGCTGGAATTCAGCTTACTTTGTGAAAAATCATACAGAGTCAAAGAGAAAATATACCGACGAGGATATCACTGACATGCTGGACTTTTTAATTAACAAGATATTCGTTGAATTTGGAGGTTTGGTTTTCCAACAGACTGTTGGAATTCCAATAGGTACCAATTGCGCTCCTCTACTTGCAGATTTGTTTTTATCTTCCTATAAAGCAGAATTTATCCAAGGGCTTGTACAGAAAGGAGAAAAGAAATTAGCCGAGTCTTTTAATTTCACCTTTCGGTATATTGATGATGTACTGTTTCTTAATATTAATAGATTCAGTGATCACTTACATTTAATATATCCAAGTGAACTTGAAAATGAAGATACTACTGACACAGATAAATCTGCTTCATATTTAGACTTTTTTTTCGAAATGACTGCTAATGGTAGGTTGAATACCAAAATTTATGACAAAGGCGATGATTTTAATTTTCCTGTAGTCAACTTTCCATTTTTGTGTAGCAACATCCCAGCGGCACCAGCATATGGAGTATATGTGTCTCAATTGAAACGTTACTCTAGAGCTAGCTCATAGTAAGTTGATTTTGTTGAACGAGGAATACTGCTTTCTCAAAAGTTGCCAAGAGAAGGCCATGAAATAAATCAAATTAAGGTCATCATTCAATAAATTTTACGGTCGCCATCATGAGCTGATTGGCCATTGTGACAAAAGTGTGTCAAAAATCATAGCTGATGTTCTTCCTCAGTCATAATGACCTTCCATCATTACCGAACTGTACAAAGAAATAACACGACGGGTGCTGTATACGGTGCAGGACATGCTTACCCTTCCGGGACACCTGATTTCACTCCCGGTGGTTAGTGGAGTTCGTGTTGTTTCTTAATTTATTTTTAACTGTGGATGTAAATGACCTTTGGTTTTGTGAGTCTTTGTTTACTCCTTGGTTTTGATTGTTATTGTCTTTTCCGTTTGATATACACATTTGTTTTTCTACCTTTTACGGTTCGAATGGAGAGTCATTCAAACGGATGCATATTTCATAACACTAATCATATTAAATAAAGCAATAATATAAAGGAAGATACAGTACTGATTAGTTATGCTGATGTGTTTTTTATTCATTGGATTTTTTATTTCATTTTTCACTCGATTGAATTTTTCTTTTGGATAGAGACTCGCTAACAAGCCATTTGTCCGACGAAAGATATAAATTCAAGTCTGGGATAGCAGTTGTGATCAATAACATGAGCTGTAAAGAAAGTGAGGAGGATGCTGTTTCGTTATCAGAAATATTCGAGGAACTTGGTTTTGATAGCTGTTTGTTATCAAATGTGACAACACCAGACTTACTAGAGATAATTAATGGAAGTAAGGAATCATATATAAAACATGTAATATATTTTAGGTATACCTGTCCTTCAAGCACGAAATGTTACACATACGATAGATCTTTTTTATATCCGACCATTATAGCGATGTGCTGACTCATACCATGAACATAAGATCACCCCGATTTTTTTATGGAATTCGTGTTGCTCAATCGTTGTTGTTTTTTTTTTTGTTTTTGTTTCTTTATTTGTGGCATTTTGTTTACGCATCATTGTCAATATAATGGAATTTGATGTGACTGTCGTACCAGTGAGAGGTTTAGAATTATACAATCAGGATCAATCCACTATTGTCTACATTTGAAAATGCCTGTACCTAGTCAGGAATATGACAGTTGTTGTCCATTCGTTTGATGTGTTTTATCATTTAATTTTGCCATTTGCTTAGGGACTTTCCGTTTTTAATTTTCCTCGGAGTTCAGTATTTTTGTGATTTCATTTTTTTTGTATAGGCCTACCGTTGCGTATCTTTTGGTATTTTATTTTATTCTATTGACATTGTCAGATTATTTTCGAGTTTTTATGTCCCTTTGGTATCTGTCGTGTCTCCTTTATAGCCAGTGTAAACTTTACATGAATCATATATTAGAACAAAAGATTCCGACCTAAAAAAGGAACCGAACAAAGTAAACATAACAAGCAAAAAATGACACTCCAAAACACAGTATGAATCCAATGTCGGTCACTCTATAGAAAATTACAATACAACATGGGAAACAATTAAAGTAATTTGAACCAAGCATGGCGGGCGGCATACATATTTTAAGATTCTTTATAATAATTGATTTAAAACACAGCTGTCAGATACGATACATTTATTTTAGATGTCAATGTCTAATTTCCTCACAATTGAAGCTACATGGCTAGTTTGAAATGTAAGAGTATTGATGAATTTATGAACGTTTTCATATATGTCACGCTGACTGGTATGCGAAAATGGTTACAATGCTTACAGTTCATCACTACTTTACTCTTTTTCTTGCATAACTAAATCAGCACCTGCATACCGGCTATATATCTCCCAATTGATACGATATTCCCGTACTTGTATTTCCAATTATGTCTTATAGAGGGTTGCTGCTCACAAGCTAGGAAGCTCACAAGGAAGCTATTAAACCTAGAGTTTCAAATGGGGAAGCTGAAATCATTCCTTCTTACATTTTACGGATGCAATCACGAGTTGGTTGACCGTTATGAAATAACCGTTTCACAGATGATATCGGATATTTGTTCATTTTGTAATAACTACAATCCCCATCCCTGTCATTAATGTGACCTACCAGATTAGACTATTTACCGAATCAGAGACTCATTTCCGGATTTGTAATAACATGAGCAACACGACGGGTGCCACATGTGAAGTCAGATCTACCACCCGTCCGTAGTACCTGATACTATCCCAGGTTGTGTTGGGGTTCGTGTAGCTTATTTTTTAGTTTTCTATGTTGTTTCATGTTTACTATTGTTTGTCTGTTTCTTACTTCTTCCTTTCTTCTTTCTTTTTGGATACAAAAGACATGTTAAATGCTATTTAATCAACAGAAATATACACTTCCTTACTTTTTACATAAACAAATAATGCAGGCAATGACATGAACCATATTTAGATACATGTATGGTCGGATTACACATCATTCATTATTAACAAGTCCGTCGTGCTTATGTCATTCATAAGAATGTTAATCCCAGTCTTTAGAATATTGGCGGAGATTAAACCTTTTAACATGTCTAACCACTTTGGACTTCATTATGTAATGCAATGTTTGGTAAGTTATCAGTAAAATAATTAGAAAATGTTTTTAAGTTCATACTATTTATGTTTTAGGCTTCAAATAGTGTGTTGTTTTTTTATTTAATGATACTGAACGTTATTAATGTCTTCTTTAGGTCAAACCAAGTGTTTGATGGGGTTCATGTTGCTTAGTGTCGAGGTTTTATTTACTTGTTTGTCTTTCTGTTCGTGTTAGTTTGCCTGCAACCTTTAAGTTTAAACGGTTTTTGTCTTGGTATCTTCCTCGTGTTCATATTTTCTGTCTCTCATCTGCTTAAATAGACCCATGTGTCTAAACACAAATTTAAACTGTTGGTCTAAACCAAAAACAGCGAACCTAATGGTAAATTAAACAAGAACTATCTTTATAAAAGATATCCGACGTATTTAGATTTGAGTATATGTTTAAAACTATCATTTCGATAACCTTCAGAAGCACAAAGATACCATTTCAATAACGTTTTCTCTGTTTGTGTTCAGTATTCTCGGTCCTCGTATCTTTCTGTTTACATTCACCAAAACCCCGCAGAAATCTCACATGCGTAGGTGCGTTCTAAAAGTCATGTACGTTCGTACAACAAAGTTTACAAATTATATAATTGTCCCGAATAAACAGCTGTCACGGATGCAAAGAGATATTGGAGCTAATTTAATAAAAATATAAATCTTTGTAAGATCTAGTTCAAATATTTATAGTTTTTCACTTGCTTTCCATCACAATATAATTTTAACGAGACGTTTTTTCAAACACAACCAAATCACCCACCATGACAGCATTTTGTCCAATCACAGAAAGGATTTTCGAGCATGCGTATTCTGTTGCCATAGTTAAGCGTCCTTAAGTTCAAAGGGCACAAACCGAAACTAATACCGACTACGTCGGAAAAAAGGAGAGGTTTAAACTTGACGCAACCAAACGATCAACTGAATCAACCGACGGAACGACCAGAACGCAACTCTTATCCCTTACCTTGTAGGGGCATTTTTCGAGAAAAAAATTACCGCCATCTAAAGTTATTATGGATGACTTGAAATGAGTTTTGGGAGTTTAATTATGAATTTAAGTGTTATTCGATAACGTCTAATAACCCATAATTGAATATGCACGAGGGCCCAGGTAATGTGTGAATGTTTTTTTTTAGTAAAAGATGACAAGGAAAAATTAAAGAATGCAGACTGTCTAATTTTTGCCTTATTGACATATGGCAATGATGACTACGTTGATATGACAGATGCGGGTATGCGGACGATACAATTGATGCAGTTTTTCAGCGCGATAAACTGTCCAGAACTTCTTTTAAAGCCAAAGATATTTATTATACAGGTAAGATAAGTTCATTTTAATGTTTGTCCTAATTATTCGTTGTCTTTTGTACATCGTTACAGCAGGATACGTGAACATTTAATGAATTGGTTGTTTTTGATGCACTTACAATGTTAAGATAACATTTTATAGTGTTTCCATTCGATTATGCCCATAAAAATTTACCCCAATGGCTGTTGAACAAATCTTTTACTTGAAGTTTTTTTTTAAATTGTTAGACAATCTAAGATCAGATCATTACTAAACAGTATGGGAAAAAGACTCAGCTTGTGACATCATTTCCATACATAATAATGATAAAGACTTCTACCTTGAACAGTTAGACACTTACATAGAAAGAATAAAAAACACAAACGTCTTTATAATAGCTGCGGCATTATTGTAAGTATATGTATGACCTTACATTGTAGAGTTGTCACTGACTCAGACGTACTTATAAATATAATTATTTTCTGTGACTGTATCTTGCATTAATTTGTAAGATCCTTTACTATAGATAATTGAGCTGATCTGTAACAATAACATCTCCATGCCTTATATATCATGTACTGTAGTACGCCGTTTGATAAAAACTGACGAGGAAAGGTAACACACGACCACCGAAAGCTTTATTTTTGTGCAGCCCAGGTGGTCGTGTGGTCTAGCGGGACGGCTGCAGTGGAGGCGATTTGGTGTTACGATATCTCAGTAGCGTGGGTTCGAATCCCGGCGAGGGAAGAACAAAAAAATTGTGAAAGCAAATTTACAGATCTAACATTGTTAGGTTGATGTTTAGACGAGTTGTAAATACATCAAGTACACACCCATGTATCACCATCCTTGCTGGTGATCCGATGGATAAATCTGTTGTAGAGTTGTCACTGACTCAGACGTACTTATAAATATAAACTGTTTTTTGTTTCTTGCTTAAAGACTAATATTGTATAAACTGCTTGCGAAAGTGTACAATAAAATTATTTTTTTTAATTCAAAGGTTGGAGTTGTGTAAAAGGGTCCTGACTATCTAATCTTTTTTTATTGATAAGTTTCTTTGCATCTCAATATATATGTTACAGTAAATAGGTGAAATTAGGAATTACATGTAATTACTAAAATTTAGGAATTACATTTAATTCCCGATGCACTTAGTAAATACAAGTAATTCCTAAAACTGCCCAGTAATTACCAGTAATTACTGATTTTAAAATGATTTTTTTTCAGCTATTTACTAACTGTTAAAACAATGTTGTAATATGGTCAACTGATCAAAAGTTATGGTTATACTAATTAGAAAATCAGTGAGTGTTCAGCTATCAAAATTTTAAGGGTTTTGTAGAACCCAGTGTCTCGCCTTCTTTTGCTGTGAGTCGCAGCCCAACAAAAATAGGAAAAAAATATTTATAATTTTCCTCTAGATACTATCTTTTGACTAGTTCTGCAAGAATCATCTATCAAAATTTGTTAAAAATTCAGGATGGTTGATGAAATCTAAACTTTAACTGCAGAGTGTATTTTATGTTAACTGGAAAAAAATAGTCCGTTTAAATAAGTAATATATACGAAAAAGTATAGTTTTTTTTTACAAACTTTATTTCTAGATATTATCTGATGATCATCAACAAGCTTCTGTCCAATTTTGGTAGAAATCCAGGATATTTTGAGAAAGTTATTAAAATTTTTAAAAATTTAACCACAGTGTGAATGTAATGTTATCTGAGATAAAAACTAAGTCCCTTTATAAGGAAAATACGGAAAAAACTTGATTTTATTTTTACAAAATTTACTTCTTGAAATATATCTTTTGATCATAAACAACTGAAGCTTCTGTTCAAGTTTGGTAGAAATCCAGGATGATTTGAGAAACTTATCAAAATTTTAAAAATATAACCACAGAGCGAATATTTGTGGACGCCGCTGGCGACGAAATTATTAGGTTGGTTCGCTATGTCTCGCTTTTGCGACAAAAAACGCAGGCTCGACGAAAAGGAAAAGAATGTCAACATTGAAAGTAAAACAAAAGGGATGGACCATTTAGGTGACTTTTTCAATCCACAAAAAGATCATTCTTATACAGGAAGAAACGATGATAAAATTTTGTTGGAGGTATATAAGCTTAAGTTTGGAGGCCTTGAAGAACTCATAAAAACACGGAAATATGAAAATGTGACTCTTAACGCCATCAATTTGTATAATTTGTTTTGTGAAGAATGTCAGCTTCATCACAAATGTCTGAAAAAAGAAGTCGTAGTTAAACCTATGTTGTAAAAGGAATTTAACTCATGTTATTGGCCAAGTTGATATGCAGAGTATGCCTGATGGAGATTTTAATATAACACAATTATGAGATTTTAAGAATTATCAAGATCATTTAACCAAGTTTGCCATGATCTAATGTCTATCTTAAAAAATAGCTGCCTAAGTTGCCTATACAACTCTCAAAAATGTTTTTCTCAATTTTGGATCGGTATCATTGTCTTGCATGCTCAAAATGATTTTTAGGGAGTTTCAAAACTTATAAAACAACCATTTTCCAGTTTCAATTCACAAATACTGAAGAGTATGCACTTTTAATGTGCCTTATAATCCTTGATCCTTAAGTAAGCCCTACAAATCCCTACCCCTTACTTTCTTATTTGATATCTTGAATTATGTCTTTAATTTTTAAACAAAAATATCAAGTTAGTAAATAGCTGTAAAAATGACAAACAAAATCAGTAAATACCTGTAATAACTGAAACAACTAGTAAAAACATGTAATTACTAAATTGACTAGTGATTACAGGTATTTACTGAAATGTTTAGTAATTACGTGTAATTCCTAATTTCACCTATTTACTGTAACATATATACCAACACGAATTACAAAATAGAATTGGAAAGAGTTTTTTCTCTCTTTTTCCAAACAACAGAAATCAACTCTATCTACTCTTACTCTACTGTGAAGCCACTGCCATGAGTGTCCATACATATAGTTTTACATTGTTGGCCTGTAAGATTGCTGCAATATATATCTGGTAATCAAATCGATGCTCACTCGATGGTTATGTGAATCAGGTCGGTTAGTAATCGACCATGAACATGATGAATATCAATAATAGAGAAAAGGTATATGCATATTGCATATACAACGATGAGTTCAATAAACCATGCATTACAACCAGCCAGGAATAGGATCGAATTCTTTCGAACGTAGTTGTTTAAATTACCAATACTTTATTATTACTATAGTTATGTAGTCTATTACATTACAGTTACATCTTAATTAGAACATTACCAATTAATCTAAAATACTTTTCGTTCAAGTATTCATGAGGACTTTTGTATACTCATCAAAACATTTTACAATGTGATGTGAGAGAAAACTTTTCATAACATGTTATCCTCACAAACAAAGCTTCATTGTGTATTAATTTACGTTTTTTCTTGAGTTAAGTCTGCCAATTGATATTTTATCGTGTGTTTTCTATGTTGTGATGTTACGCTATTGTTTCAGAAAAAGGGAGAAGGTTTAGATCCATTAAAACGTTTAATCCCGCTGCAAATGTTTGCACCTGTCCTAAGTCAGGAATCTGATGTACAGTAGTTGTCGTTTGTTTATGTAATATATACGTGTTTCTCGTTTCTCGTTTTTTTATATAGATTAGACCGTTGGTTTTCCCGTTTGAATGGTTTTACACTAGTAATTTTCGGGCCCTTTATAGCTTGTTGTTCGGTGTGAGCCAAGGCTCTGTGTTGAAGGCCGTACATTGACCTATAATGGTTTACTTTTTTTAAATTGTTATTTGGATGGAGAGTTGTCTCATTGGCACTCACACCACATCTTTCTATATCTACTTATTATTTGAATTATGTTTTAATATCTTTAATTATACATATTATTTAGAACTGATAACAGAAGCAGTATAGAATTTGTATTTGGTAGTGTCAAGGTTAGAGTTTGGTCGTATAGGCAAGTGATGTTTTTACATATTTTCATTAAACTTTATTGTCATCAGCATATGAATATAAGCCCAATGAAACATTTTAGTTAGCCAAATGTCTAATCAATTGTCAAATAGTTTGATTGTCTGCGGGTCGTTTGTGACATTTTTTTATACATGAATCATGCATGTTCCTGTTGATTTTTGATTCATGGCTCTTCGTCTGATATCTTTATATTTTGAATTTCTAAAAAAGGATGGTGAGAAAATATATTTTACGTTTTTTTCCCTCTTTTTCCCCCCTTTTACAATTGAATTCATCGATGTAATTGTATTGCAAGGGAAAAAAGAATCGTACATATGAGGATTTTGTTTCGACTGAAGTGGTAAATATGTTTTCCTAAAATGGAATTTTTTTTAATTGTTTATAAATAATGATGTCCAGAAAACCATTTACAAATATTGTTCTGCATTGCCTTCGGACACAAATTGAGCTGCACAGATATATCATTTTCTAACAACATCAACACTATATCTTTCAGGCCTTAAGTAGAATATGTGATATAAGAAGTTATCTCACTTTGAAGTGCTACGAAAAAAAAGGTTTTTATGCATTGCAAATGCATTATAGTATTATAATATATAGATCTGTTGAAAAGCCTTTTTTTCTTAAAACTATCATTTTTGTTTTAAATGTTCTGACTAAAGATTGTCGGATTTGCTAAAGGTAAAAAAGTAGTAGATATTTTTTCTTTGCTTATTTTGTGCTGCCCAGGTAATTGGAAAAGAAAAGTGAAATAGTGAGAACCGAATCTCTACTATTGCATGCACATGTATTAGTGTAGAAAAATCAAGAAATATGACAGAAACTCGTTTTGGTGAGCAATTTTAGGCAAAGGGGTGTCTTCATGCACATTTTTTTAATATATACACGAATGATAGGGTACCCTTAGAAAAGTACAATTTTTAATAACAAAAAGATGTGTCAATTGCGGATTTCATCTGTTGGTGTTGGTGTTGGTGTCATGGGGATGTTAGTTTAGAGGGAGGTAACATCAAGCGAGACAAGGATTGTTTCAGGTGGGAGAGGGTTCAAAGATTTCATTTTCTTAAGATACTGTGTTGTGTCCTGTGTATAGGATGGTAAATATTCTACATGTGGTCTCAGATGAAAGTCTATAAATTCTGATATTTTCTCTGTATGGTGGGCATTGGCGGAAACAATTGGTATACCTGGATTATTGACTTTATTTATTTTGGGCAGACGATAGAAACGCTCTGGCTCTGATTTTCCAGGTTTTAGATATATAAACGTATCTTCATCAATATGTCCCTGTTCACACATGTTAAATGAGGGGTGGGATTATAGTATAATTTCTTATAAAATCTCTCATTAGAAGGTTGACGTTCTGGCTCTTGAATGTGGTCACATTTGTTCATGACGACAACGGCACTACCTTTATCTGCTGGTTTTATTATATATATACAGTGTCGTCTCTTTTTTTAAGTACCCGTACAGCTTTATATATATATTTTGTGAACAACTAGAGTGGAATACTAATAGTAGTTGATTTTAACTGTTAATCATGTTTGTTTCTCGCTTATAGTCTGTTACGTAAATCAGGCCGTTAGTTTTCTCTTTGGAATTGTTTTACATATGTCATTTCATGACATTTTATAGCTTGCTAGATGTTGTATAGATTTTGCTCCTTATTGAAAGCTGTACATACAGGGATATTAAGTTGCTAACATTTAGTCATTTGGATTATGGTGAGTAGTTGTCTCTTTGGCAAAAACACTACATGTCTCATTTATATTTAGATAAATTAATAATAAAAAAATAATCTATTCATGCATTGTTTATTCTTTAGTTTTCTATGTTGTGTCGTGTGTGCTGTTGTTTGTTTGTCTTTTTCATTTTTAGCCATGGCGTTGTCAGTTTTAGATTTATGAGTTTGACTGTCACTTTGGTATCTTTCGTCCCTCTTTTAAAGTACACAATATCTGTATATTATATATATAGGCGTAAAAAATAATTTTCACAAGTGCAGATATATATATTCATTAAATAAAATGATAAAATAAGTAAAAAGTTAACAGTTCCATTCTATCGATTTCATCCTTCATCCTGAAGAGTCCCAATGGAAGGATGAAATCGATAGAATGGAACTGTTAACTTTTTACTTATTTTATTATTTTATTTAATGAATATATATACAACTCGTCTAAACATCAACCCAACAATGTTAGATCTGTAAATTTGCTTTCGCAATTTTTTGGTTCTTCCCTCGTCGGGATTCGAACCCATGCTACTGTGATATCGTGACACCAAATCGCCTGCATTGCAGCCGTCCCGCTAGACCACACGACCACCTGGGCTCTTAAAAATAGAGCTTTCGCTGGACGTGTGTTACCTTTCCACGTCAGTTTTAATCTAGCGGCGTACTGATATATAAGGCATGAAAATGTTATTGTTTAAATATATAAATATGTAATAGAACTTGAACACTCCCGCGACATCATGGGGTATTGACGGAAGCAAAGTACCTAAGCTTTATTTTAGCCTGGATTTTAAGTTTTCGATTTTTCATCTTATAATGACATGTTGTTTTCTCTACTCTCAAGATCTTTCTTTTTTGAACCCGTCGAGTCAGAATTTGTAAATTATTTGTCGGAATTATTCTGTGGAAAACAAATGGTCCTAGAATGGTGTAAATTTTAATCAACACCATTATCTGATTATTTAGTCTTAGATGCATGACTTCTTTGTATTAGTTGTTTGAGGCTTTGAAGTAGCTGCCAGTTAACTGCATATATTCTCATGTACCGAGTGTTTTTTTGTTGTTGTTGTTCTGGTGTACACGTACTATCACCCGTTCACGTCCACTTGTATTTTTTCCCATCTGATGAGTTCGGCCTTTTTCAACTGTTTTTTTTTATAGTTCGTTCTCATGTACATGTTGTACTGTTATTGTAGTAGTAGTGGGGTTCTCAAAGCTCAAATCAATAAATTTTAATTGTTTATTGGTATGAGACGTATGACTAAATAATACACAATGCAATAGTGTCGCAGGTATCCTCGTACTGAATTCGAAGTTTGCGTGACTAAAAAGAAAGATTAAAACAACCTTAGTAATACAGTCAAAAAAAAAGGAAAATATATTCATACGACAGATACATCGAAGTATATATCAATACAGTACATAAAACACAACAAATTTACCTCTTTTGTCCAATTTCACACTGATCTAGTTCGTATTTCGTTTGTTTACTGACAAGGGCGATAACTAATTCAATGTATAGTAAATCTTGCTTCCACCTTTTCCATTTGTTCTGGATATTATCCGGTAAGGGGGTATCCCGATCGGATTGATTCTTACATAAATCTTACAAGAGATGTTTCACAACAAGGATAATGGGTGAGACAATACTTAGCGGATCATATACCGAGCTCGGTGTAGACAGCAGTTCACGCCTTGAAGGCGGCTTGTTGCTGAGCGTGATACGAAATTGAAACACATCATATTGAATACACCATTCAATTCCTAATGTCTTTGTAGTAGGAAGTTTGTCATGTGATAAGTTTCAAATTCAACTCCTTGGCGCGATCCTTTTTTTTTTGTATGTGCGCAAAAACGTTCTTAGAAATTGACAAAGAATTGTGCAACCGAAGATCTCGCTTATTTCATATTTCTACACTACCATGTATGAGGTTTACAGCTTCTGTAACGTTTGACAGAAATTTAAGAAGATTTTATCGTCAACGTTAAAATGACGTCTTATAAAGGTCGATACTTTAAAACCAAAGTCGGCTTCATAATTATTAGCTAGTTGTCTAAGTCCAAAATGGGTTAGTTTTCTCGTTTGAATTTTTTACATTGTCTTATTTGGGCCTTTAATAGCTGACTATGCGGTATGGACTTCGCTCATTGTTGAAGGCCTTACGGTGACCTATAGTTGTTAATGTCTGTGTCATGTTGGTCTTTTGTGGATAGCTGTCCCATTGACATTCATACCACATCTTCTTTTTTATACATCCTGGGGATGATGCGGCCCCCCAAAAAATAACTTTCATTCTGTATTCGCAAGGTTATTTCGAAAGATCTTTATAATTGTCCCGCCACAAGAATCGTAAATAATCGCGGTGTTCAGTTCTCACTTTGAACTGTGAAAACATTTGTTCAATGTCGCAGACTACCGCAATAGGTTCTTAACGTAATCTACAAACTACTCCTACCAACGAGTTAGTTTAGTCTGGGCCTTGCAGCAAGTAATCGTTTAGTGATTCGTTTTTGTATATAGAACTACAATTAAACACAATACGGACCTTTTTGGGCTTCTGTTGATGATATACTCCGTGATGTGGTATGTTCCAAACATGGCATTCCTTATTGGATTGAGACGGTTTAACTTTCTCTACAAATCCATTTGTTACTAAGTCATCCATTCTTTTAAAATAGTCATTTTGGTATCGAGCATCATTGCGTAAACACTTTCGAAGATGATTGGATCTCTAAACGGCTTGAACCTTATTGTTCGAAAAATGTTGATTCGGTTCCTCTAAAGATCAATGGTATTTCATAGTGTCAAATATTTACTCAGATTCTGCTTTTACAAATGTTCAAAAAACGTTTGACAACATTTGTCAAATGACATACACTGTTTGTCATAAGTTTGTTCGGATAAATCGAGTTCCATCATTTGCGTACTTCAACGGGACTAACTTACTTTATACAATTTCTAATAAATTAATATAGAATACATGGCTTTCAAACGCTATCATTCTGTGAGAATGTGTAGTTATTGCATTATCAATGCCGCTCATCACCACAATACCAACTATACCCTATTCGAGGTTTGTTCTCTGAACATAAGGTCAATCATCAGTTGTCGGAATCACCTCACTTGGCGTCAATGCATGTGCGCAATTATAACCTATAATGTAAGTAGTCCGAATTGGCTATCGGTTACTGGCAACTACTAAATGTAGTATCATACTGAATACGTACACAAGTATTTCCTGTTGTTGGTTATCATGATCAGTATGAGAGAGATACACAGGAAGAATCATCGAGCTTTTTCCACATGAGTAATTAGTTTGAGATTTATAAAGTTCCTTTTCCTCATTACAAGGTGTATGTTGATGTGAATTCTTCGGATATTGTTTTACTACATCTCCACGAAAGGCTTTCGGATGTCGTTTTGCGCAAATGCTGCACGGTGCGCGTTTGATACACTGTTTCGATGAATGTCCAGAACCTAAATCTGCAAAGTTATATATCCTGTACTTTTCGCAAATTCTTTACGCTCTTGCATGGATTTTACAAGGTAGTTTCTGCATGAATCAAGTGTGTGGTCAGCCTTGTGACAAAATCAACAATTCTTATTAGCACCGGAGTAACTTTCTTTGATCCTATCATAACTAGTCGACATTGTTTCCGTTACAAATGTATTTCTGCGTGTTGTATCACGGTAATTTTTAACGCTTCGAAAGTTTGTGTTCGTATTTCGCGGTGTACTATCAGTTTTCAGAGAGTTGAGAGAAGTAACGGGATCGTTCGCAATCGTTGATTCTCGTTCAATAAAAACAGAAAAAGTATGAAATGACGGAAATATATGATGATCACTTTTAAGTTGAGCGACAATTAGTCCCCATCGTGTAACTATCCAGTCGGGAAGTTTAGATGAAAGTTTTCGGTTCTCACGATCATCGTTAACAACGTTTAGATTCATGCTCGTTTTCATTGCAGAAAGACACTGTTTTATAAAATCGGAAATTTTTCTCAATCCTAAGCTATCACGATACTCTATCTTTGGCCACTTTTTAAGTTGGTTGCGAAAAGCATTGCCGACAATAAACGGGACACCATACCGTTGGTCTAACAGTTGTTTAGCATCAAAATAAGAATCAGCTATTGTAAAAACAAAAACGTCACGAACAGAGTCTCCAACATGTACCTACGTAGGTAATGACTCTGCTCTAAAAGTTGTATTTTCCTTAAACACTAGTTTTTAATTTCAGCAGCCCTCGCGGCAGTTTCAGGTAGTTTGGACGCGTTCGATATTCGAGACGATACATGTGACTTTTCAGACACTGAACGAATAGAACGTATAGACGACCTTTCGGTTATGACCTCATCAATAAATTGTATGCGTTTAACAATTTCTTTTTAAATAGTTGCAATATAAGTTTCACATAACTCAAATGTCTGAGTTATATCAGTCCCAATGTCACGAGCTAATTGAGAATGTTCTAATGAAGAGCCTACTTCACAAATGTTTGTAAATTTTATTAATTTGAGTCATACATTTTACTAAAGAGTCACAATTGGCACGTTTTTTCTTCTAAATTATCACTATCCCTCAAGAGAATACCCAACGTATTATGTCGCAAATGCCAAGCTCATATCGTTTTTTTTCTATTTATTTTGCTGAAGAGTGTCTAATTGCCACAACAAACCTTTTTCAGTCATTTTGCGTTGTCGCGTAACGCCTGGTTTCACACTAAGACTTCACATGAATAATTATATATATATATTAATACAATATAATATAATATATACAACATCAAGTAAACAAACATTGAAAACCTATGCATCAATATGACAAAATAATAAGCAAAATGACAAATTCACTTTGGCAAAATATCAAATATTTCAAATTACCTTCGGCAAAATATCAAATATGACAAATTCACCTTGGCAAAATAACATATGATAAATTCACTTTGGAAAAATATAAATATTCAAATTCACGTAGAAAACACTGAATTAACTGTTTTTAACCATCAGATTTAGGTGGGGTTCGTGTTGCTCAGTCTTTAGTTTCTTTTTTGTGTTATGTGCACTATGGAAGCGTATTAGCGACACCCATTTCCTTTGTTTGGTATGTCTTCCTATGTTCGAATTTTGTAACAAACTTTTGCGAAATAATGCATATATTGGCGTTTTAGAGCAATATCATTTGCGAAATAACACAAAAATTTGCGAAATAACGGAAACATTTTAGAAATAAAACAAACCTTTATGTTAAAACACAAACCTTTACGTTATAACACAAACCTTTACGTTAAAACACAAACCTTTACGTTATAACACAAACCTTTACGTTAAAACACAAACCTTTACATTATAACACAAACCTTTACGTTATAACACAAAACTTTATGTTATAACACAAAACTTTATGTTATAACACAAACCTTTACGTTATAACACAAACCTTTATGTTATAACACAAACCTTTACGGTATAACACAAAACTTTATGTTATAACACAAACCTTTACGTTATAACACAAACCCTTACGTTATAACACAAAACTTTACGTTATAACACAAACCTTTTTAAAAGTTATAACACAAACCTTTACGTTATAACACAAACCTTTATGTTAAAACACAAACCTTTACGTTATAACACAAACCTTTACGTTATAACACAAACCTTTAAGTTATAACACAAACCTTTACGTTATAACACAAACCTTTTTAAAAGTTATAACACAAACCTTTACGTTATAACACAAACCTTTATGTTAAAACACAAACATTTACGTTAAAACACAAACCTTTTCGTTATAATACAAACCTTTATGTTATAACACAAACCTTTACGTTATAACACAAACCTTTACGTTATAACACAAACCTTTGCGTTATAACATAAACCTTTACGTTATAACACAAACCTTTATGTTATAACACAAACCTTTACGTTATAACATAAACCTTTACGTTATAACACAAACCTTTATGTTATAACACAAACCTTTACGTTATAACACAAACCTGTAAGTTATAACACAAAACTTTACGTTATAACACAAACCTTTTTAAAAGTTATAACACAAACCTTTACGTTATAACACAAACCTTTACGTTATAACACAAAACTTTATGTTATAACACAAACCTTTACGTTATAACACAAACCTGTATGTTAAAACACAAACCTGTAAGTTATAACACAAACCTTTACGTTATAACACAAACCTTTACGTTATAACACAAATCTTTGCGTTATAACACAAACCTTTACGTTATAACACAAACCTTTTCGTTATAACACAAACCTTTAAGTTATAACACAAACCTTTACGTTATAACACAAACCTTTACGTTATAACACAAACCTTTTCGTTATAACACAAACCTGTAAGTTATAACACAAACCTTTACGTTATAACACAAGCCTTTACGTTATAACACAAATCTTTACGTTATAACACAAACCTTTACGTTATAACACAAACCTTTTCGTTATAACACAAACCTTTAAGTTATAACACAAATCTTTACGTTATAACACAAACCTTTATGTTATAACATAAACCTTTACGTTATAACACAAAACTTTACGTTATAACACAAACCTTTACGTTATAACACAAACCTTTATGTTATAACACAAACCTTTACGTTATAACACAAACCTTTACGTTATAACACAAAACTTTATGTTATAACACAAACCTGTATGTTAAAACACAAACTTTTATGTTATAACATAAACCTTTACGGTATAACAGAAACCTTTATGTTATAACACAAATCTTTACGTTATAACACAAACTTTTACGTTATAACACAAACCTTTACGTTATAACACAAACCTTTATGTTAAAACACAAACATTTACGTTAAAACACAAACCTTTATGTTATAACATTAACCTTTACGTTATAACACAAACCTGTAAGTTATAACACAAACCTTTACATTATAACACAAACCTGTAAGTTATAACATAAACCTTTACGTTATAACACAAACCTTTATGTTAAAACACAAAACTTTATGTTATAACACAAACCTTTACGTTATAACACAAACCTTTATGTTATAACACAAACCTTTACGTTATAACACAAACCTTTACGTTAAAACACAAACCTTTATGTTATAACACAAACCTTTACGTTATAACACAAACCTGTAAGTTATAACACAAACCTTTACGATATAACACAAACCTTTACGTTATAACACACAACTTTATGTTATAACACAAACCTTTACGTTATAACACAAACCTTTATGTTATAACACAAACCTTTACGTTATAACACAACTTTACGTTATAACACAAACCTTTACGTTATAACACAAACCTTTATGTTATAACACAAACATTTACGTTATAACACAAACCTTTACGTTATAACACAAACCTTTACGTTATAACACAAATCTTTAAGTTATAACATACACCTTTACGTTATAACACAAACCTTTATGTTATAACACAAACCTTTACGTTATAACACAAACCTGTATGTTAAAACACAAACCTTTATGTTATAACACAAACCTTTACGTTATAACACAAACCTTTACGTTATAACACAAACCTTTACGTTATAACACAAACCTTTATGTTATAACACAAACCTTTATGTTATAACACAAACCTTTACGTTATAACACAAACCTTTACGTTATAACACAAACCTTTATGTTATAACACAAACCTTTACGTTATAACACAAACCTTTAAGTTATAACATAAACCTTTATGTTATAACACAAACCTTTACGTTATAACACAAACCTTTACGTTATAACACAAACCTTTACGTTATAACACAAATCTTTAAGTTATAACATAAACCTTTACGTTATAACACAAACCTTTACGTTATAACACAAACCTTTACGTTATAACACAAAACTTTATGTTATAACACAAACCTGTATGTTAAAACACAAACTTTTATGTTATAACATAAACCTTTACGGTATAACAGAAACCTTTATGTTATAACACAAATCTTTACGTTATAACACAAACTTTTACGTTATAACACAAACCTTTAAGTTATAACACAAACCTTTACGTTATAACACAAAACTTTATGTTATAACACAAACCTTTACGTTATAACACAAACCTTTACGTTATAACACAAAACTTTATGTTATAACACAAACCTTTACGTTATAACACAAACCTGTATATTAAAACACAAACCTTTATGTTATAACATAAACCTTTACGGTATAACAGAAACCTTTATGTTATAACACAAATCTTTACGTTATAACACAAACCTTTACGTTATAACACAAACCTTTATGTTATAACACAAACCTTTACGTTATAACACAAACCTTTTCGTTATAATACAAACCTTTACGTGTATGTCCCTTTTGCTCATTTAGTTACTAACGTATTTTAAATGTTATGCAGATTTGGATTTAAAATATTTATGTTGGATGTTCATGATAAAGGTTAATTCAGAAAATCGCTTCAGTTGCAAGATTGTAAAAGTGCAGTTACTTTATTTGAACACAACACATTTTATTAGAAAATGACAATTAATTTAAAGAAAGCAAAGTATAAAGTTATCATTTTACTGTCTCCTTTTCCTTTAGGCCTGTCCAGGCTCATGTGAACATGGTTTTGCACCAAACAGCAAAGGTTGGACAATGAAAACTTGTGCTGATGAACTAGATTTTTTATTGGTGTGTTCTCCTTCAAAAGGTTAGTTTTATATATTAAAGTACTGTCATACTATAAGAATAATCATCCATATTTTGTTAAACGAAACAGTATAGGCCTAACTGGTATGCATTCAGCAGAAATAATGAATGAAATGTATTCAAATAGTTCTTTTATGATTCCAGTTGGAGGGAAAACGATAAATAAATCAATATTTCCTCCAATTTCCCCAATTTAAAAAGTGTCATTAATACAGAATGTAATACAAGAGAAACACTTTTAACCCTTACACAATTGGGAACTGGAGTACCATCTACAAATGATAATATTTCATTGTTGAAATTTAGACGAACATGGTGGAACATTTTTTTCTAGAAAAAAATAACATTTTGTATCATTTCCCTGTAAAGCTTTAGTGTTAAATGAAATAGACATTGCCAACACAGTGTTTAGTGGGAACTTTAAAACCACACCTCATTTAGTCCTGATCGACATAAAATGTCACCATATATTATAACCAACCAGACACTAATAAACCTTTAACACGTAATGTTTCGAACTTTACATATTCCTTGTTTGATATTAGCAGTTCACGTATTCTACATCTAAATGTGTTCATTTTCTTTTGAAAATTGAATGCTAATTGCAGATCTTTCATTGTGTATATGTAATCTGCTAAAATATATTCTCTATATAATTGATACGATTAAGAGCTTGACATTCTGTAAACTAACTAAGTTTGGCGACTTCTCCGAGCAGAGACATTCTTAAATTCCTGTAGTAACCACAGAAAATTCACCAGAACCACATGTGCAAACAGTTCGAAGACCATTTACAGAGATACCCGTTTCTTTTATAAATTCTTTCCAGTATCATTTACCTTGCATTTCTGTTCTACATTCAGCATCCCGTGTATATTATACACTTGGTATTGCTATTGGTAGGTGTCTGTTCAAATTTAAAATTACCAGATGAGCGGTTAAAGAACTTTAAATTTCATTTTTCAATAATTTCGCAGATGATTCGTCGCATTTAAGATTAAAGATAGTAACACTTTGTTTCTTACGAGTAGTATATTCTGTATAACTTTTATTTCAACAACAGTATTGCACGCTGTTAACAATTAATCAGCTATCTATGAAAGCGCATATGGTACACCCCTTGTAAAGTAATTTTGTTGCAAATAAGTCGGATTTTTTCAGTTATGTTGTGTTTTAAGCTGGAATCAAATCATCATGTGGTGTCAACTTGTCGGAATGATGAAGAAAAAAAATAGATAACAATGTCGACTTGCTAAAATAAATGTAATGACAAAGTAATTAGAAGTCGACATGTTGAATTTAACTTGTTAACTGACTAAGTCGTCAACATGACCATTTTAGAAAAACATAGGTCTATTTTTAAACTGATGTCCAGATCAGTCGTGTTTTAATTGTTCGGATGTTTGAAGCTATCCATTGAGTTCAAGTTCAAATTAATGTTCGAGTGTATTTTCAGAGCTATTTGTTATATATAAAAAAGGGAAACGGCGGCCAACTATCATAACAAAAGTATTAAGAAAATAACAATTTTTCTGACAAAAGGGGGATATACCCACATAACTTAGTCCGGCTGTTTATTTTCATTAGTTCTCCAAACGAAGCAGTATCCTTATAAAATCGTACAGGATGCTACGAAGCACTCTGTTCCGTCTGATGTTGCTGCTGTCAGTGTAAAATTGTAATGTTGACTGTCAAAGTTCATATCTCTGTGACATACACAATTAGAAAAAAAAAAATCTGTAGATTATTTATCTTGATCTAAAAGATATAACTCCTATATAAGTTTTTACATCAACAGTTATAAAGAAGATATGGTATATAGCAAATACGACATCTTTTCACCATATACCATATCACATAGAAGTTATAAACTATATGTCACTGTATGGTAAAAAATAACCAAATCTCTTACCGTATAAGATATGAAAGATATCGAAATCACAAATGTAAAGAGAATCCGAAAAACGTAACGATCTAGACATCTAAATGACAAAGACGCCGACGTCATTACCGACGACAGAATATAGATTTGTTGTGTCTCACTTACGCGACATTAATCAAATGAATTTAACTTTATTGTCAACAAATGAAACACTTTTTTGTCAACTCACACTCAGGTTACAGGGAAACGATTGATAATATATGTTTCAATTTCCGTAACCAAAATTCCGTCCTCTTTCTTCGAGGATGACTGACTACATTCGACCATTTGTAATTTCACGAATAACACGAAAGGTGACTCACGTTGAACTGGATCAGCTTACTCTAACGTAGCATCAAGATCCACATTCGATGGAGGTCTGGCAGATAAATACACCAACGTACCGGACGTATAACTGATAAAACGGATGATGAAAGGATCTGAAACGGATAAATGCCAATAGAAAATTTCGCGTCAGAAATGCCAATTAGATTTTTTTAAGGTAAATGAATTCTTATTATTCATAATCGATGTTAGAGTAAGCGCACGTCTTCACAATCAAGGAGCTCTTATTCAGGCCAGACATTCTCCTTTGGCGGCATTTTAAAGAAGAAGAAAAAACAGTTACAGAAACATTTTGAATATTTATGCGATTTACATTATTATTGTCGTCTTTAATTTTTCCGAATATCTTGTTCATCTGTTTTATACGGTACGCTTCCGTTAGATGTCCGTTTTATGCGGTACTCGTTCGTTGGATGTACGTGCGACATCTGTTCTCTTCGTTACATTTCCATTTCTCGTATATATGGTGTGTGTCCGTTATGCGTTCGTTACACTTCCGTTTTATTTGGTTAGTACATCAACAGACTCCAAACGGATAACAATTTTGTAAACAGACAACTTTTATTTCTATCCTTTAGGCGTTCGTTCTTCCTGTCCGGTAAGGTGTAACTTAGGCTTAAGTAATAATTTACATTCATACTGTTTTATAAGTTTCTTTATTATGTTTTGATACTCATTTTTATCTAAAACACTATCCTTTATATTAAAATATCCTTTTCCTTTTGGTTGTGATCTTCATTTTATCATAAGATGTATTGCTTGATGAAAGTATGAGTTATATATAATGATTGGTCTTATGTCTGTAGATTCTTATTTTAGGAAAGTTAAAAAGAAATCATGTATTGATGCTTCATTGATGTTATTTTTCCTTCTCCAAGGATAACTTCTTCTATCGGTCGAATGTAAGATTAAGGCTTTCCGTCTTTAAAACACTTATTGTCACCTTACGTACTTTACCATCGTCACTAGGAATTGATTGTATAACTATTTCTACGGACCATTCACTACGATGTACTAGGAGTCTCTCAACCAGACGGTATCGCCTTCCAAGATATGTTCTCCTAGTTTGAAGAGTTTAAAGGGTGTGAAGATATTCTTCTGAATAATTTTTCTCTATTTCTTCTAACATATATTAGACAATGAATGAACTCTTTTTCATTGTGATATCAACATTTCTTTTTTATCTAAGCCGTTGAAAGTGTCATCAACAATATTCTATTTTTGTGTCAGTAATAGTGACGGACTAAGTACTTCCGGATCTTCAGGATTGGAAGAAACTGGTACGACAGAACGAGAGTTTAGAAATTGCAGTGACCTCTGCCACAAAGGTTGACAACACGTCGCGTGATAACTGTTCGCAACGTTTTCTGACAAAATAGAATCTAATATACGTCGTGTCACTCCAATTATTCGTTCCTAAACGCCACCCATGTGTGATGTATGGGCTGGATTGAAAATCCATACTGTTTTATTTTTCGTAAGTAAGTCTTTTACATGAGTGTCTTCCCCATTCATAGCTAGAATATTCAAATCATCGGTTGCTCCGGCGAAATAAGTTCCACAATCGGAACGAAACTCCTTTACATGAACTCTGATTGCGGTGAATCGACGAAGTGCGTTGATAAATGCGGATTAAGACATTTCATCAACAAGTTCGATATGTACAGCCCTTATAACTTATAACAGTATTGTCCATCAGTTGCTGTTAGCCAATCCTCCTCTGGTGCGACGTGACTCAATCTGCCAAGGAACAAAAGTGTAAAAGGTGGAGCTATTTTTGCACGATTTTGTGGTAATGATGACGTTTCCTGAAATTGGTGTTTACACCTTAGGTTTCTACACTTAACACATTTTTGGACGATCGAAGACACAAGTCGCTTTATCCTGTTATCCTCTATCAATCTGATCTTATAACACTTCAAATAAATTTTGCCGTTGCTGTTTAAATTTTCGTGAAAGTAACGTACTCGTTAGATAGCAATGTGATGATTTCCGGGGATGATAACAAGATATCTCTCCTACAAAGTGATCGCATACTTTCAACAATCCATCGTTGTCCATTAAGGTGTCGAGAGACTGTATCCTACTATCCTTTTGTAAGGACTTATGTTCATCTATGTAAGGCATTTATGTTTTTGTCAATCATAATGTTGCTATCCATTATGTCGGGAATCGTTAAGGAGAACGAATGATTTATCTGATTTATTCCAACAAGAGGCGGTTAAATCTGTGTGATCTAAACAATTGTTTTGAATGCATTGACCTGCAGTCGTAACTATCTGTCGTCTGCTGTAGTTATTAAATTGGTTGTATTATCTGTGGAAAAGACATTCAGCAATATTGGAAGCTGGAATCCCATGTTGTAAAAGCTGTCGGATTCATGTTTGTCCGAGCATAACTCTATTGTCCCGGTTTTGGAAGTTTTTCTAATCCGGTGTACCCTGTTGGCTACGTATATATATAACCTCCTGGTTTGGTTGTATATATATCCGAGAACAACTTTGCTGTCGGTATAAAAGTTAACACTATCTATCTCAATATAATTTAATTTTGGATGTAACGCGTCTTCTGATTGGTTGACGTTATTTTGTTATCAGCACATATACATAATTTAGTCATGTGACCGTGAAATCATCAACGTTTGTTCATGGTTTTATACGGTTTAAAATGGAATTTAGAACTAAATTATAAGAAATGAATGTAACATTTTTTCTGTCTATTAGAAATAACATAAAAAAATTGGTGCACACTGTTATATAACCCGATACGCGCGTTATTCATTATGCATCAATTTTGTTTATGTTATTTCTTCATAGACAGACAAAATATAACAGTCGTTCCTTAAATGTAACGGATCGTGTATTGTCTCTGTAGAATCGACTTACAAAACTGCAGCACACATTTCAAGTCTAGGAATGATACTTATGTGAATCGGCGCTACATTTGCCTTCCGAAGAACAAATTCTATATCGATAGTGCCATCTGACTTTGTAGTTTTGATGTATGCTACTGCTTTTCAGAAGCGTCGGAGTAAATATGAAGCTCTTCACGCATGACAGCTCCTAATGGAAAAAAGTAAAATCACAAAAATACTGAACTCCGGAAAATCAATTTGGAAAGTCCATAATCACATGGCAAAATCAAATAACAAAACACATCAAAAACGAATGGACAAGAACTGTCATATTCCTGACTTGGTACAGGCATTTTCAAATGTAGAAAATGGTGGATTAAACCTGGTTCTATAGCGCTAACCCTCTCACTTTAATGACAGTCTTATCGAAATTCCTATAAAAGAGCTATATGTTCTGGATAAAACTACTAATTCATAGCCCCATTGCTTTCTATGATGAATTCTGCAATTTCTAGTATTTATGGCTACATTAAAAGTTCAAAAAAGTGGCAGTTATTTCATGTCAAAACTGTACCTTATCCTGACTTGTGCTAAAAATATCAACATATCTTGAATTGCATATTAGAGCGTACTGGTTTCCAGAAATTTGATAGTACAAAAACAGGAACTTCTGATCTGAACAACAGGCCAAATGTGCCCTCTTATTAAATTTCATATACATCTTTATTATTCAAGTAAAAGTTTCAACAATGATTCAACAGTGATCCCAAGTCCCAAAGCTTTCATTTGATACTAAACTTACCCAAATATTCCCACTATTAACAAAAAAACAGCAATCCGTAGGAACTAGTTTGTTTAAAATATGTACTACTTTCCCCGCGGGTATACATTTTTAACTGGCCAAGTAGTCAGCAGTTCTGTGCTGACTTGAGTTATCATTGATATGTTCATAGATATAAATTAACTGTTAACACAAAACTTTGAATTTTAAAAACAAAAAGGCTTTTTTACCTCAGGAAAAGATTACCTTAGCTGTATTTGGCAACACTTTTAGGAATGTTTGGTCCTCAATGCTCTTCAACTTTGTACTTTATGCCTTTTAAACATTTTTTGTTTCGAGCGTCACTGATAATAGAATTGAGAAAGGAAATGGGGAATGTATCAAAGCTACAACAAACCGACCATAGAGCAGACAACAGCCGAAGGCCACCAGTAGGTCTTTAATGTAGCGCGAAACTCCTGCACCTGTAGGCGTCCTTCAGCTAGTCCCTTAAAATATATATATACTAGTACAGTGATAATGGACGTCATACTAAATTCCGATACACAAGAAAGTAAAATAAAAAATTATACAAGACTAATAAAGGTCAGAGGCCCCTGATTTGGGACAGGCGCAAAATTGCGGCGGGGTCAAACATGTTTATGAGATCTCCACCCTCCCCCTATACCTCTAGCCAATGTAGAAAAGTAAACACATAACAATACGCAGTTCAGTTTAAGATACCGATGTCAGAAGATGTAACAAGAGAAAATAAATAAAACGACAATAATACATAAATAACAACAGACTACTAGTAGGGAACTGACATGCCAGCTCCAGATCTCAATAGTAACAAGATAAGTCTTGTTTAGACCAAACGCATGTCTGGCGTAAATATAAAATTTTGATTCTGGTATCTATGATGAGTTTATTTTCTTGTATGTTCTTTCCGGTCGAGCCTATATTAGTGGTTCTATACCTTCTAGGAATTTATAAAGAACTGAGTTCCTTTAGAGAATTTCCTCAGTCATCCCATTCCGAACGTTAATCCTTGGGTAATAGTTCATCCCAGTCATTTGTATTTTTTATTAAATTTCTTGAAAATAACTTTCCCTGTACAGTAACTTGTGCTACAAGACCTAGCGTTATTGCATCCAATTTCAAATTCAAGCTCACACCTAAACTACATTAAAGTACAATATTATCTTTTTCAGGGTCAATATCCTTCAGATACTTGGCCAGGTCATCGCTGTGAAATGCGTTACGTACTTTTTGCTTGTTAGAGGCAATTTGTGAAGACACAAATTTCCTAAGGGCAATAGAGTCTTCTGAGTTCGTTTCATCAAACAAACTGCGTGTTCACTTGTTGCAAGAGACGTTATGCCATTATCGACATAAACATTGTCTCTAATAAATTCCTTAACATCTGCACCATAGACGTGTGCTCTGTATCATGCTGCCTTTTGCAAACCATAAGTAGACACAGCAGGTGAAGGACTGTTACCAAAAAACGTAAACACACATACGGTACTCGACTAGTATATTAGTAAAATTATTTTCCTTATACCACAAAAGTCTGAGGAAAGTTTTCTGGCCTTCCCTTACCTCAGACAATAAAACATTTGCTAAATGTGTCCTATAATTGTTACGGACTCTCTTCTGAAACGGAGGAGAACTCCTCTCAAACTATTGACAAGGACATTAGAACACTGTTCAATATGCATTTTCAAACGTTGCGGATGAGTCAAACCATGTCCATTCTCAATTACTTTTCACATGAAGTCAAATAAATGTTCCTTTTTTGTGGGATGTTTCTACAGACTTTGCTCCAGAGTCTTTACTCATTAACAGCTTCAGGTCTTTTCGATTTGTTCCACTAGGATTTCGAAATGGAAGGGGCGCTCCAAAACTGCCGTTGGCGTCACTAGTAATCAAAATTTAGCTTAAGGTATAAATCCACTAGTTCATAGACCATTGCACTCTATGTTAAATTTTGCAATTTCAAGCATGTATGGCTACTTTGTCTTAAGTTAAAATATAT
Organism: Mytilus galloprovincialis; assembly: GCF_965363235.1. Classification (NCBI taxonomy): domain Eukaryota; kingdom Metazoa; phylum Mollusca; class Bivalvia; order Mytilida; family Mytilidae; genus Mytilus; species Mytilus galloprovincialis. The sequence continues at coordinate 1,654,261 of NC_134842.1, forward strand.
TGCCAGTTATTTCATGTCAAGACTGTACCTTAGTCTGACTTGTGCTGGAAGAATCCTGTAATTTCATAGAGCGTACTGGTTCCCCGAAGTTTGATAGTACAAAACAGGAACTTCTGATCTGAAAAAACAGGCCAAATGTGCCCTCCTATCAAAATGTTATTTACTTCTTTATTATTCAATAAAACTTTTAACAAGTTCTACAGTGATCTCAAGTTCCCAAGCTGTCATTTGATACAAAAACTACCAAAATATTCCCACTATTGATATAGATACAGGTATGTGTAGGCACTATTTTGTTTAAAAATGTAATACTTTCTTGCATGTTCATTCCGACTGGGCATGAATTAGTGGTTATATACCTTAAACGGTAAAACAGATATTAACGGTCTTTAAAAAAGATTTATGAAAATTGAATAAAGATTAACAAAAATTAAAAAATATTTTTAACGGATTTCAATCCATTTCAAATCATTTTAATACCCATTTAGTTATGATAACTAGAATACCTTGCGGTCATTCAAGTTAGTTATAGAGTTCATTGTCCATAAATCTTAAGAATTTTCTATCCTCATTTGATAAACACACTTTATCATCGTTGATTGTTCTTTTAAATATAGAGCCCTTTTCGAAAACATGTTGCTTGGGCTGACAAAGTTCAATATCATCTTCGGTTCTGTATTTCTTCCTAACATCTAAGTTGTTAGAAAAAGGCTTGAAAATAGATTTCCGTCTATCACTTTGAAGGTATGTTTAATTTACATTGATGATATCTGGAGCATGACCCTTGCCCAGTCACGCTTCGACTACAACCACCCATCCAAGGGTCAGCCTTTGAGCGTATTGTGTTCGTCTTTGTCCAGTTTTCTGCTCTTGCACATTATGTGATTCGCCCAAATATCTGCCAATCAACAAAACACAATAACAATCAAAACAGAGGAGTAAAGACTCACAAAACCTAAGGACATTTACATTAACAGTTATAAATAATAATTAATATTTCACTCCAAATTAACTATATTCGTGAACAACGAAAATCAAGGCACGACAATTGTGGTCGCGGACCAGGTGCTCCGGAAGGGTATGCATTTCCTGCATGGGAGCTTCCCCATCGTTATTTGGAATTTATGTATCGATGTTCTCCAAATGGTGAAAATGTTTAGCTACTACTTAGCTATTTCCTTTCTTATATCTATAATTTAATCGCATTCTGTTAGAGTCGGCATCTCTAGTTTTGAATGAGCAGTCACCCGTAGCCTCAATTATGTATCGGAGAGAACTGTATTCCCTGAACAGGAAGATAGATAATTCGGAATAAGCGAGATATCTGTTGCTTTGATTATCATGTATTACTTACATCTTGACATATTTCTCTTGTTGACCATTTGGATAAATTTAACAAGGATAGTCTTAGAGCAAGACTTTCCCGGAAAACTATCGCCGTAAATCTGGGTGGAAGCTGACTTGATTTGTTGTTCGGGCTGATATGATGACTTATCTTTCTTCTTTCCGCCATGCATTGTTGTGGATGTTGAAAATATTGGTGCTTCACGGGTTTCATATGCATGGTAATTGAGTGACGGTCACTACCGCATACTCCACATTTCGTTAAATCTGTTTCGTCTGTCATCCAAGCGTTTAGTTCGACATTGATTTAGCGAATGATTTGTTTTGGGAATCGGACAAACTTTATCCGGTTCGTTGTCGGATGTATCGTGATGCAAATCCGTCTTCTTTGAAGAAATAAAGATTTTGTTTTGATTTGAGTTCCTATAATATGTGGTGTCATTTCTGGAATTTGTATTACATGCATACTTACAGAATAAACGAAATAGACAAATAATTCATTGCATCATACGAATAGAACTAGAATATTTGGTATACTTAAACACGACTCTTTTTCAACAGGTTATGGATCTTTTGGACACACCAATGATGGAGCATCATTTGTACGTTTCCTGTGTGAGGAGCTCAAAAAGATGACCAAATTAGATAAGTTCTGTAAAGTCTTGACCAAAGTTAATTTGAGGGTATCTCGGTGTAGAGAGAAGTCTTTTTTCTTTTCGCGACTTACAAAGGAGTTGTACTTAAAACAATAGTGCCAAACAGATACTTCATAAAGAAAGACTGATAAAATCATACAAATGAACATTTGAAAAAAGTATTTCATAGTTGTTTTCATATACAAAAATTCAAAATGAGAGTTTAAATTTTTGAGATTATAACCATGTCGCATTTTTTGCAAAAATAAAAACATCTCAATAATTTCTAAATTTACAGTATCTAGAGAGATACGTTTGTGTAAATCACCACCAAACCATGCATGTGTTTAAACGTTAGTGCTCTTGAAAACAAAGTAAAACAATATGTAACGAGAAATACTGCAACCGATTTGATTCATCGTTGTTTTTGCGATCAATCACATGCTAGTTTCTTTATTAAATTGGTAAGTTTGTGTTAAGCAAAGATATTTTGTTTTGTTTTAAATTTTTTATCGTATCTATATGACTGTAAATACATTAGCATGTAAATACTAATGTTTATGATATATTTTCTTTTAGCTCAGTTTTGCTTTATTTGTAAATTGTATTTTCAATCGAGTTTTAAACCCCATCACCTTATAAGTTGGATATTTTTTATGCTTAAACCGTCTACAATAATTGCTATTTATTTAAACATGCAAACGAGCCTGTATTCACTTACTATTGAATTCATGTTTACCCATTTGTTCTAAATTTGCTTTGACTGATTAGTTTGTTTTTGTAATCTTGTTTGAAAAAGTATCTTGATTGATGACAGGTACATACAAATGCAGCAGGGGTAAATTGTTTAACCAACCTGCTCCTTAACCTAAAACAGTAATGACACACAATGAAATATCAATTGAAATGGCCGAACTCAATCAAAAAGACATATTTGTACCTAGGTCAAAATGGCGTTAAAAAAGTAACACATATAAATTTAAATATAATTTTTTTTGTTAGGAAAACAGAAACTTTTTTTACACAAAATAAATGTGACGATTTAAAATGCGTCCGATGTACCGGCCAACCAACCAAGATGGCTGCCATGGCTAAAATAGAACAATGGGGTAAACTGTAGATTTTAGCTTATATCTCTGAAACCAAATTTTATACCCAATTTTTAACAATTTTTCTTAAATTTAAGGAACCTTTTTAAAAAATCCACCCAAACCAAGATGGCCGCCATGGCTTGAATAGAACACTGGGATAAAATCTAGATTTTGGCTTATATCGCTGAAACCAAATAATAAGAGGAACTCTGACTTGAGATAAAAATTGTTTATAAGGTCAAAATATATATTTGCCCTGAAATTTTCAGACAAATCGAACAACCCGTTGTTGGGTTGCTGACCCAGAATTAGTTGCAGTTTTTGGTTTTTATCTTGAATATTAATATAGAAAGAGATAAACTGTCAACAGCAATAATGTTCAGCAAAGTAAGATCTACAAATAAGTGTACATAAATAAAATTGTCAATTGACCCCTTAAGGAGTCATTGCCCTTTACAATCATTTTTTAACAATTTTCATAATTTTTTGTAAATTTTTGTAAATTTGTACAAAATATTTTGCATTGTAATTACTTGGGCAAGTTAATTATAGATAGAGATCATTGTAGCAATAAGAATGTTCAGTAAAGTAAGATCTACAAACACATCACCATCACCAAAACACAATTATGTCATGAATTTATCTGTGCTAATTGTTTAATATGCACATAGACCAAGATGAGCGACAAAGGCTCTTGAGAGCCGCTAGTTCACAGTACGAATATAGAAGTGAAGATGAAATTTAGAAATGATCCATGTAAACTTGTCGCTACTTTAAATAAACTCATTCTAAAAGTTTTCCTATTCAACGCTGTAATAAGATCATTGAATATTGTTTTTATTGGTATAAATATTGATTTTGTTATCAATAAATTAAACTAAATATTACTAGTATGTTATATACATATACATATTCATGGATCTACAATCTGTCGAAACCTGTAACTTGGCATTGCACAAGGTCATGTTTTTCTCTGGCTGTTTATGACGTCTTTACACTAAATCCATTGGATGTTGGATGTGTACAGATTGATAGTTTAGTCTTAGATGCATGATTTTTTTGTTAGTTGTTAGTGGCTTTGAACTAGCTGTCAGATAACTGCGAGTACTCTCAGATCTGTTCATTGTGTCTTTTTGTGTCGGGATGTATAATAACCTTGCCACGTCCACTTGTATGTTTGTCCATCTGATGAGTTAAGCCTTTTTCAACTGATTTTTATAGTTCGTTCTTATGCTGTATTGTTATACCACTGTCCAAGGTTAGGGGGAGGGTTGGGATCCCGCTAACATGTTTAACCCCACCACATTATTTATGTATGTGCCTGTCCCAAGTCAGGAGCCTGTAAATTCAGTGGTTGTCGTTTGTTTATGTGTTACATATTTGTTTTTCGTTCATTTGTTTTACATAAATAAGGCCATTAGTTTTCTCGTTTGAATTGTTTTACATTGTCTTATCGGGGCGTTTTATAGCTGACTATGCGGTATGGGCTTTGCTCATTGTTGAAGGTCGTATGGTGACCTATAGTTGTAAATGTCTGTGTCATTTTTGGTCTTTTGTGGATAGTTGTCTCATTAGCAATCATATCACATCTTCTTTTTTATATGTATCGTCATACTTAATCAAAGGTGTTACATATTAGAAATAGTGAGACGGGATATAACACACAAAAGGATACATTAGATTACAGAAATGTATTACGATGTGTGTCAACTGGTCAAATTAACACTAAAGTATGATTTAAGAGTATTCACAGTTACTGAAAGCTAGTTAAAAGGCAAAATCAAGTGTATTTTGTATATAAAAAATGTCAGAGCTTTCAACCATTATTTGACCTTATTCATAATATGTTGAATGTTTCAGATATACTTAATGGTTACTTGAAAATAGTTTCAACACTAACTTTAGTCAGGGGTGCCAGTCATAAATCTGTTCTTAGTACTCGGAGTACAAAATTTGTGCTTGAAACATCAAATCTAGTAATTTGATTGGTTGATTTCTGAATCTGAATTATTCATCATGCTAAAAAGTTTTATGACCGCAAGGCCCGGTATGAATCTATGTTGTCAGGTCAGTTTAGTATACATGTAACTCAGTGAATATTTTGTTTGTAATATTGAATTTAAGGCAATTTGACAATTTTTTAAAATGTCACCTTTGTTTCGTAAAACCAAGAATTTAAAGAACTTCCATTGCAATCCTTTTTTGTTGGTAACATTATTTGAATTTTATTCATCAAATATGTTTGTTGCAAGATACCAAGCTTCTCTTGACGTACACTTTTACACTCCATTGACTTCCCAGGAAATAATCAGCTGAATATATTTATTGACATTTTATACATTTTGTAAAGTTAAATTTAGAATAACAATACTACACAATTATTCATTTATTATGTTTCTTTTAATTTTGTAATAACATTTGACTAATTCTCCTCGTATATTCATTCACAAAAAATGTAAAGACATCTATATTTTTGTTTTCTGTTCAAATAAATAGTATGACTTGTATATAGAAAAACTATGTATTGTAATTAAAAAAACTTAGAGCAATACTTGTAGTTTTGTACCCAAATATAAGGTGGTATTGTTTGATCACAAAATCTATATAACATCTTTTCAAGAGATCATATATTTGATACTAAAATCTTATCAAAACAGAACAATTAAAAATAAATGAGCATAGGATTCTTCTTGGTTACAAAAATTACACATACAATTGTTCGTATATTTTCATTGTGATAATAGCATCTTTGTTGGTACAATAAACTGGTAGCAGTTTCCATCTGGAAACTCATATTTAGAGCTTCTTACATTAATAGAACTTTTAGACACTTTTTTATCCCTAAGCATTATTCGTTTATTTTGCTTACAAGTGAATCACAAGTGAATCATATAACATTTTATTTGACAAACATGTAGTCTCAAAATAATGATCTCTCTTTGTAATCTTATTTCTCTGGACGTTAACTGTACTTTTAACAGAATCTTCTATTATTTTATCAATATAAATAGAATTATGTGGAATAGATTGTTTCAATATATGAAATTCAGCAATCCAGTTTGCCATCCGCTTTAATGTTTTTAAATATTGTTTTCTGATGTTGACCTAGTGTCATCCAGAATGTCATTTTAGAGAGGGAGGATAGATACCAGAGAGACAGTCAAACTCAAAAATCGAAAATAAACTGACAACGCCATGGCTAAAAATGAAAAAGACAAACAAACAATCAAATTTACAAATGACACAACATTGAAAACTAAAGAATAAGCAACACGAACCCCACCAAAAACTACAGGTGATCTCATGTGCTCCGGAAGGGTAAGCAGATCCTTCTCCACATGTGACACCCAACGTGTTGCTCATTGTATAACAAAGCCGGTAAATAGTGTAATTCGGTGGGTCCCATTCACGAAAGAGAAGGGAATTGTAGTTACGACGTAATGAAAATATCTGATATCATCTATGAAACGGTTATTCCATAACGGTCAAGCAACTCGTGATTGCGTCCGTAAAATTAACGAAGGAATGATTTTTACTTCACCATTTGGAACTCTTGGTAAAAAGCTTCCTTGTGAGCAGCAACCATCTATCAAGCAAATCATAAGAAATACAAGCACTGGAATATCTTATCAATTGGGAGATGTGTACCCCTTATGCAGGTACTGCTATAATGTGACAACTTAGAAATTGAAAGTTCAAAATTGGAAAACTGAAATCATCTCTTTTGTCGTGAAATTTTGTTTCAACCGACCATCATTGTCAATTTGTAGATGTAAGTCACGATATGAGGCCGACTTAACTGTATCTGTAATATCCATTATCTCTAGTTCGATGAGATAAATGCGTTCAACATAGTCACCAAATTTTGAATTATTTTGTGAGATAACATCATCTATAGCGGAAAGTAAAGTTAAAAGATATTGCTAACTTCTTATCTATCGTTCTAAGAAGTTCCTGAATGAAGTCATCCTCACAATAATAAAGAAACAAGTCGACAATAAAAGGGGCACAATTGATTCCAGTTTGAATGCCGACCGTCTGTTGAAAATCACGTCCCCCAACGTAACAAATATTTCTTTTTATATCCCTTAATCCAGTATACAAAGACAATTGATTCATTATGAAATGTAATAAATGTATTACCCGATATGTAGATATAGGAAGATGTGGCGTGAGTGCCAATAAGACAATTCTCCATCCAAGCAACAATTTCAAAACAGGTTAAATATTATAGGTCAATGCACGGCCTTCAACTTGCTTTCTTATAACTTAATATGCTACTTGTTGTTTCGTTTGCTAACCCCTAGTCAAAGTCCAATCCTTTATTACTTCTTAAAAAAAATTGTAGAATACATTTGAATAGTTCTAAATAATTTATATCATTCAAAGTCATTCTCAACATGAACACAATAGTATTAGACACTTTTAAATACTTAGAAAATATAAGCTTCCAGTTGGCAAATTTACCATTCACAAGTCTACATACCCATGATGCCGTTATCGACATAAAATAACTTTTAAAATCAGCCATGTGTTATCCCCTTTTTTTCGTATGGACGTCTTATCAGCTTTCTTTTTATTTTGTCAGGCTTCATCCCAAATATATTTATAGCATTGGGTTTTTAGTTCTTTAAGATAACTTTCAGGAATTAAGCAAACGCTTCCTAAGAATCATTTAATGGCAATATGAGTGTTTTTATAAAAGTATTTTCTAAAAAGATGAAAGATTTCTTTTTTGTCACGTCTTACACATTTTTATACTTTTTTCTATTTTATGATCCCAATTAATGTTTTTTGCATTCTTCTTTATCATGCCCAAAAACACCCATTAAGTTTTGATTGGTTTTTCTCCACCAATTAATCCCGGCTTTTTTTTTTATCTGTAAATGACTTTAACTCCCTAAGACAATTACAATCAAAACCAAGAAGTAAACAAAGACTCACAAAACCAAAGGACAATCACATAAACAGTTATAAATAATAATTAAGAAACAATACGAACCCCACTTAAAACCGAGAGTAAAATCAGGTGCACCGGCACCCGTCGTGTTATTTTTTTGTTCAGTTCGGTAATGATGGAATGTTATTATGACTGAGGAAGAATATCAGATATGATTCCTGACACACTTTTGTCATAATGGCCAATTAGCTCATGATGTCAGCCATAATATTTCTTGAGTGATGACCTTAGTTTGATTGATTCATAGCCCTGTCTTAGCAACTTTTGAGAAAGCAGTATTCCTCGTTCAACAAAATCAACGTACTTTGAGCAAGCTCTAGAGTAACGTATCAATTGAGACACATATACTCCATATGCTGGTGTCGCTGGGATGTTGCTACACAGAAATAGAAAGTTGACTATAGGAAAATTAAAATCATCGCGTTTTTCATAAATTTTGGTATTCAACCTACTATCAGTAGAAGTGGGACATTTAAAGACGTATCGCATCCGTATCCGATACGATGACGTATCTGAACGTATCTATGGGTAATTGCTTTGAAATTGCTTATTTACGTGTCTAAATAGTACATATCTATCTATCGGTTTTCTTTGTTAAGTCTTCCGGTCATTAAGGTTCATATGGACCCTTTGTCTAAAATGGCTACATTTTACCCAAAAAATTTCTTCTGAAAAGACAAACCTGTGCATCTGGAAAGGTTTAAGGCAGCCATTTTAGACAAAAGGTCCACATGAACCTTAAACACTCTTTTTATTACACGCCGGAGAGTATACAATTATTTACCCGTTTTTATCTATTCAGGCATGAATCTAAATAATAATGCAGATATAGTTAATGATTGAGTGAAACACTGTGATAAAAACTACGAGAACAAGGAAAAGATAGAGAACAAATAGGGAAAGGGTGATGGAAATTTTTGTTCTCTTTCTTTGAGATCCCCCCTCCAAAAAAAAACGTAATGCCTGCTAATTTGTTAATGAATTAATATTGGTATCAGTCATCAATTCGATTCTGCTGATGTTGAATGATTCATCCCCATTTATTAGCAAATATAATGTATGGGTTTAATTATTATAACGTTTACTTTATTTGTTTTATAATTCAACTTCACGCCTGGATACATGTTGTTGTAATGATTCAAACATCCAGTGTTAAAACATGTACAGGTATGTTATGATAGATTGACACGAAAAACACGTGATTACTAGATGTGTGTAAATGTTATCATCCGTTGTCGTCCATGTTTTCATACTTGCATATTCATATGTACTGTTAATGAATATATTAGAAACATCACTTTTTGAGCAATAAATGTATAATAATAGATATAAGAAGTCAGGATTTTGACTCACAGGAAGCAAGTATGTAAACTATTGAACAATTATTAAAAAAAACAATTCATGTATAGAAAATAAAAGAGACTAAAAATATCATTGTCCTTTCACTATTTTTTCCAACTCTTTTCCCTATTCTCGATTGCTACATGTATTGTAAGTATAACCAATATATGCATTCAGATACGATATGTCTTTAGATGTCCCACTTCTATTAGTCAGTAGTCATTTCGAAAAAGGTCTAACTATAAAGCAGATTTAATTGTGTCGGTAGTATTTTCAATTTCAAGTTCACTTTGATGTATTAAATGTAAGTGATCACTGAATCTATTGTCACTAAGAGATAGTACATCATCAAAATACCGAAAGGTGAAATTAAAAGACTGGGCTCATTTCTTTTCTCCTTTCTGAACAATCCCTTGACTTCTGCTTCAGAGGAACATAAAAACAAATCGGCAAGTAGAGGAGCGCAATTGGTACCCATTGGCATTCCAATAGTCTGTTGGAAGATCAAACCTCCAAATTTAACAAAGATGTTAATTAAAAAGTCCAGCATAGCAGTGATATCCTCGTCGGTATATTTTTTTCCATGACTCTGTATGATTTTTCACAAAATAAGCTGAATTCCAGCCCAAAACTAGATATTTAAGACGTCTAGTGCCCTTTTTGTCAAAGAAACATAAGCTGACGAGTTCTTTCAGTCGATCTTTAAGTATAGTATGTGGAATAGTGGTATAAAGTGTTTAATGTTGTTACAATGTTTTAATGATTGAGATTGTAAATTCACCAATAGCTCTTTAGAATTTTTCAGTATCCACATTTGATTAACACCACTTCCTAAATATGCCAATCAATCATATCGAAATATCAATAAAGAAAAAACAGAAACAGCACCGATTCTGTATGAAAACTGCACGATGATTAATATTTGAGAGTACCCAATTTTGATGATTTTCTTAGAGGATGAGTGATGTTCCTTGTTGCTAAGGCTCGTTGAGATAGCACTCAGTTAAAAAAGTTTAATTATTAATGGGATAGAGGTAAGATGGATCCATAACGTGGAGCAATATGTAAGCGTATGAATACGATCATATGAAACGCTTCATGAGTGTTCTACAAAACGGAGATTAAGTGAATGAACATAATCAAAACAAAGAAAAATGGCGTCTTTTTCTGAAGTAGTCACTGGTAAAACTCAAAACAGTCAATCTGAGACACTTCAAAGTAATAATGTAAAAAAGAAACTTTGTAAAACCCATCTTTCTTACAGACGAAGATTTCGATGGCTAAGTAACCCTCAAGAGTTCTTTGGCTTACAAATGTAAAGATATACAATGCCATAGGTACCAAAGTCCCTGCAGAATGTATTAAAGGTATTCAACGGATCAGAGAAATGTGGCGCCTTTATATGGACAACGAGGAGGACAGACTATCTTTGTTAGTGACAGGGCTTAACCTGCGTGGCAGGCAGGTGCCCCTGTACTCGCACAATCCTCGCAATCCTGGTAGGCTTCAAGAAAATACTATTCCTATTAAGGTGAAGAATGTCCCTCTGTCAGCTGACGATGGACAAATCCACAGAGCTCTAACTCTTCAAGGGTGTGACATTACAGACCTTTTCCGAGAATATTTGAGAGTCAATGGCGAATTAACTACTTGCCAGACTGGTGACAGAGTAGTAATCAGCAAGGTACTAGACAAGACCATACCAAGAAATCTGCAGATAGGCAAATAATTGGCTAGGGTTTTCCATGCTGGACAACATGGGTTCAACAGAAGCGTCAATTATAAAAACAATGTAAAAACTTGTCATAAAAGCTTGCAACCTGGTCAATTGATAAATGATTGTCCAAATGACTGGGTTTGCAGAACATGCAAAGAAAGTGGGCATACAATGACGGACTACCCAACTGACCTTCAAAGTGAACGTAAAAATTAAGACAACTCAGAGGTTGATGTTAATGAAAGTGCAGATGTAAATCTACAGTCGAATGAAGCTCAGACAAAAAAAAACAAATGTCTGAAACAACTGACGAAACATCTAACACATCAAAATTTGAACCATCACAAAATAGCAATGGATCTAGCAAACACGGTGATACAAGAACAGGTTCAACAAAAAATGTGCAAATATCAAATGTCAGTAACTCAGGCAATGACAAATCACAACTTACAATCAATTGATAAATTTGTGAGAACTCCAAAAAATGCAAGAAGAACCACAACAAGAAATCATAACCCACCAACACCTACTGAAAACATTGCACCTAAGAAATCAAAAGGATAGACTATTTTATCACTTTATAGTCAAAACAATTGTTGTAACATATTTCAAAATATTGTGTTTAAATGAGGCCTTTGAAAATAGTGGAATTTATTACTTTTGGAGTGTCAAAAACTCGGTGGAAGTCCTTGAAAAATTGCATGCATAAATTAGTGATTTTGAATCTGTTCAAAGTTTTGATTTTTCTACCCTATATACCACTTTGCCTCATATTCTTATAAAGAAAAATATTCACATTCCTAATTAACTAGGTATTTCAAAAGTCAAAATGCGAGTACATAATATGTTCAAACTCTTTTAGGTCTTTTTTAGCAGCAATAAACAAAAGAACTATGAAATGCTTTGATACTATGCATGCGCTTACATTTTTACTTGATATATATAACATTTTTGTTCGCTTTGGAGATTCCGTATATCGTCAGGTTATTGGAGTTCCAATGGGGACTAGCTGTGCAGCACTTATTGCGGACCTGGTTTTGTATTGTTTTGAGTTACAATTTATGACTAAAATTAGCAAAGACCCATCGAAACAACATTTGATACAATAATTTAACAATATTTTTAGATATTTGGATGATATATTGGCTCTCAATAATGACGACTTCAGTATGTATACTAAAGAAATTTATCCTGTTGAACTTATTTTAAATAAAGCTAGTACGAACAATGACTACTGCCCTTTCCTCGATCTTGATATCTATATCATTAACGGGAAGCTTAGTACTAAAATTTATTATAAAACAGATGATTTTTCATTTCCTATCGTTAATTATCTATTTTTAGATGGTGACGTTCCCTTGTCACCATCTTATGGTGTTTATATATATCAACTTGTACGATTCGCTCGTGTATGTAACAAAGTATTAGATTTTAGCGAGAGAACTTTATGTATTACTGAAAAAATTATTACATCAAGGTTTTCGATATCACAAACTGGTCAAAACATTTACTAAATTTTATACCGTTATAAGAAAATAATTCGTAAATATTACTCAACATGCAGACATCTTATACGTTCAGGTATTTCAAATCCAATCTTTTATGGAAATATGCTTTACAAAGCACAAAAATGTCAGTATTTACCTCAAAAGCTTACAAAACCTGTAAACAGACTTATTAAGAAGGGATATAGTTACGATACTGTTGTCATTTTATTAAAGATTGCATATTTTGGTTTTAATATTGATTCACTTATGGGGTCTTTGCATCGGAACTAAACTCATTTATTTAAAAAAAAACAGTTATTGACATGTCACGGGTTATGTTCTTCTCATATATTTTATGATAGTATGATACTAAATCCCTAACGGGAGGGATTCTGCCTGATATTCATATGATGAAGACATAATCTTTCATTCAGTTTAATTGAGGTCTGGAGCTGGCATGTCAGTTAACTACTAGTAGTCTGTTGTTATTTATGTATTATTGTCATTTTATTTATTTTCTTTTTTATTACATCGGACTCGGACTTCTCTTAAAATGAATTTTAATGTGCGTATTGTTATGCGTTTACTTTTCTACATTTGCTAGAGGTATAGGGGAAGGGTTGAGATCTCATAAACATGTTTAACCCCGCCGCAATTTTGTGCCTGTCCCAAGTCAGGAGCCTCTGGCCTTTCTTAGTCTTGTATGATTTTTAATTTTAGTTTCTTGTGTATATTCGGAGTTAAGTATGACGTCCATTATCACTGTGCTAGTATAGATATTTTTAGGGGCCAGCTGAAGGACACCTACGGAAAGTTTCGCTACATTGAAGACCCATTGGTGGCCTTCGACTGTTGTCTGCTCTATGGTCGGGTTGTTGTCGCTTTGACACATTCCCCATTTCCTTTATCAATTTTTTTTTTAAATGTGCACTATAATGAACTGAACATATATTTTTACATTATTTAGAAGAAAAAAAAGAAAAAACATAAATGGAAAAAAATCAAGCTCAAATACAGAGTTTAATCAAGTAAAGTTTAAATATTTAATATTGTTGGAATGTTATTAAACAAGATATGGTATGACAAAGTTAATATGGTGCTGAAAATGCTATTAATAAGAATAAAGTTATGCATTACTATACCAATGTTTGTTTTTATGAAATGTCAATTGAAAATATTAGAATCAAAGTTATGGTGTTACATGAATGATTTAACAGGTCAAAAGATAATATATATTTTCAGAATCATGATCAATAAGATTTTGCATAATCATCTGTTTAAGTAATATCATTGTATAGAAAAAAAGTCATCCAGCTGTTTTTAAAGAAACTGAGTTTTCCCTATGCTATATTTAGAAACATCAAATCAATGTGAAAGTCTATCGGATAACAGAAGTTATTCATTGATAAAAAAAAATAGTTTATATTATACACTTTTTGTTGCTTTATAAATTTCAATCAAATATATTTAGCTGTTAGTACTGCACCAATATTATCATGGATATGGGTATGTAGTACTATCATTTTGTTATATCTGAAAGGAAATGATAATGTACAACATTTATGGTTTTATAGCACGAATGGCAACCTGTGAAGTTGCGATTTTATACAATTACTATAAGATAGTAGATGAGGACCTAATCCAATCATATTATAAACAAATGATTACATGACTGTACAATGTTATATATTTCTAGATTTAAATAAGGCATTTGATATCGTTAATCACACCATTCTCTGCCATAAATTACATTTATACAAAGTCTCTAATCATTCAATAAAATGGTTCGAGTCGTACCTGTCTAATAGAAAACAAAACGTGTGCTCTGGTAATACAGCCTCAGAATCAAAATGTATCAAATATGGGCTTTCCCAAGGGTCAATTTAGGTCCTCTTTTGTTTGTCTTATTCATAAATGACATGAGTTTAGAAGCCACTCATACATCATGGAACAAATAAGGAAGAGATAGAACGAAAACTAAATTACGATGCCAACACCATAAATAATTGGTGTCTAAATAATAGGATGGTTATGAAACCCTTAAAAACTACTTCTATGTTGATTGGAACAAATAGGAAACGGACTTTGATAGGAAAGGATATGAATATATGTATACAAGATAGCCCAATCACATCCGTTGAAATACACAAACTTTTGGGTGTATATATTGACAAAATTTTGGTCTGGAAATTTCAAATTGACTATGTATGTAAAAACCTAAGTTCTCGTATTGCACTGCTATTTAGAATTAAGAAATGTTTGGATATAAGTAGTAGAAAGCTGTTTTATAATGCTTATAATCTGCCCATATTTGATTTTTGTTGCTATGAGGATGGATATAAAAAAATTCTTAAAATGCAAAAACAGCTGCAAGGATTATACTTGATGCACCAATACTAACACCTAGTATAAATTTATTTAAAGAGCTAAAGTGGTTTAATTTCAAATCTAGAATTTCACATCATAAACTTATTCTTGTTCATAAAATTCTAAACGATAATGCACCTGATTACTTTAAAGAACTCTGTTGTCCAATTGTTAACCTACATAGTAGAAATCTAAGGTCATCTGAAAATAATAATTTAGCTGTTGTACGTCCGAACACAAATTCAATGAAGAAATCTTTTGCATATAGCTCATCTATACTTTGGAATAAACTACCAATTGAAATAAAATGTTGTGAAAACCTGGACACTTTTAAACAAAAATGTGTTGATTTCTTGACTATAAATGATTATGACAACTTACTCAAAATTCTAATGATTTGTATGTTATGCATTTTTACTGATTTATTTTCTTTTTAAATTCCTTTTTTATTATATTTATTTTTATTATATAACCACTACAACTTATAATTCTTATTTAGTTTTATCTACTTGGACAAAGCTTATCGGGTTCATTTGTTTCACGGTTTAAAATAAAACGGTGCTCTTTGGCACTTCCACATTGTCATTACTTTCATTCCTTAAACCAGAAGTAATTCAAATAGTTAAATAGATAAATTTTTGTGACTGTCTTATTTTATCTTTTTATTTTTTTACTTTTAATCGATCGGCTATATATTCTATATTTTCATAATCTGACGGGTTAACTGTTTTCACAAGCTAGACCAATTACTAGAGTGTTCTTGTTATTTTGTTTTTCTTTGTATCTTTTTGCTTATTTTTTAGGTTTGTTTTTTTTTTGGTTTTTTTCGGTAGCTGCCCGCTTTCCAGTGTGGTTGTGTAATCTCTCCTCAAACTCGCATACAGTTTAATTGGGTCAGTGTGGTTTTCCCGCGCTATACCGAAACAGGGGTTTTAAGTTCCGTCCATCTAGGATTGGTAAGTGTGGTTTTTCCGCGCTAGACCGACCTGGTGGACATTCATATTTCATCTCACCTCCTCGGCTGTAATCCCTCTTCTGGTTTGGTTGCACGATCACATTGGAGAGTCTGGTACAGTACTGAATTATACCTGTTTTTCCTATCTGTCCTCACTATAGTCACGGCAGCATGTTGCGAAAGATGGAAACCAGAACGTCTAAGAAATCTCAATCTACAGGAAACCTATTTTCTAAAGAAATCTTGTCTGTACATGTAAACAATAGAAACTACACGTTGAACAGACCAAAGGCCTTAGAAACCAAAACTTTAAAATGTAAACAGGAACATTTACACTATGAAATGAAAGCTGGAAAAAACTTTGTTATTGAATTCAGCACTGGGGCCTATGAGCTTATTAAAGTAAAAATTCTGCAATTAATTAAATCTCCAGAGTTCAACCTTAGTTTTGTAGTAGTCGAACAGCATGGAGTAGAACTTTCTAACCTGAACATTGACTCTTGTTACAAAATTTTCAACCGCAAAGCAAATAATCAACCAGGCAATCTTCTCAAATTTACAATGAATCTTTATCATACTACAAACAAGATGACCGTTAACGGCGGCAGGGTTGATATCTTCATCAACGACATGTTTGACAAAATCTGTGCAAAGATTCAGAATCACTATACAGAATTGAACATCTGCAACAAAACCATACACTCTCAATTAAGTATCATCAAAGACTCTTCATCTAACATCATACAGAAGGACTTAAAAAGAAACCAGTTGAAAGCATTAAAAACAACAGAAGATCAACTCTCTACAGTAGACCTGAACTCTAGTGGACTACAACTAGCCGAAAAGGAGGATGGTGAAATATGCCCAAACTGTGAACAAGCTGTCCAGACGGAAGGGATCGCCTGTGACTCTTGCAATAACTGGTTCCACTACAAATGCGTTGGCCTAACAGAGGACCACATCAACTCCTTTCAACAACTAGAATATCGATATCACTGTGACCAATGTAATGACGATCTACTCTATGTAGGAGCTACATTTATTCCACAAACTGATGAAAACAATCAAGAGTTACTAATTAATACCTCCAGTTCTGAACCTGCTATAAGCTCTCTCGAAACAGAGGATCATCCTAAGGACATATGTATGGACTCGCCAGCTCAAAAATCATCTCTGGAATCCCCCACAGGTACCTACTTAAATCCTTGTATTACCAGCTCCCACAATCAGTCGGCAAACAACTCAGAAAAAGAAGATACCATGGTAAAGTCTGTTCTGACTCATACTTCTGGCGACTCAACTTCCTCAAAGAGAAACCCCATTACAGATAGGGGCACATCAGCAAAGAGAAACATCTCACCTACTTCTAGGTCATCGAACAATCAACGAAAATCAAAGGTCAAGTCTTCTGATTTAGAGCATGACCAAACACTGATAACACAGATAACAAGAATTCTTGATTTAGAAAACGAAGTTAATCAACTCCGCACTGTTCTTCAGACATTTAAAGATCACATTAAACACCAAAGTGATCCGGCTGAAATTGGTCCCTCACATCAAAACTCTAACCACAGTTCTAGGATTGATGCTAGTCCTCATTTTAACCCAAGGCATAGGAACGATACAAACTCTCCATGGTCACCTCATCACTTAGATACCTACTACAAGCAAGAGCTACTGGAAAACAGATTGCGCATTTTGGAGAATCAAACTGCTCAAAATTTGAGCATCAGCACTGCTCTTATTACTCAGCTATCTCTTCAGAATAGACCTACGGGCCACTACTATCCTCCTTTTCAGCACAATCTGCACCAATCGCATTATCCTCCTCAGCAACCAATACCTCTCTTACCTCAGTGGAACATGCATCCAGCCTACAGCCAAACTCAGTTCTCCAACCATCCAGGCTCTATGCAACATCAACCTCAACCTCAATTTCAGACCAACGCTCATCTAGCAACAGGATACCCTGGTATCCCTCAACAAAATCCGTTGCCACCAACTTACGCCTACTTATCCCAGCAAGTACCGGACTTTCAAGGGAACAGGGCACCTCACATGCCAACACCTTTTATTCCTCTGCCACATATATACCACACTAATGCATTTAGAACTGATCCAGGCTCTCAACATCAGGTTCCTCATCTTCAACAAAGCTCAGGTCGGCACAACCTCAATCACAAGGTTCACAACCAGAATTCAACGAGACCTGCCCCTAACTCAAACCTACAGGCAAGAATGGCTAATTACATACCACAGGCGGTATCAATTGAAACTGGTCAAAGAGGCTGGACAAACAGGAGATGCCAACAAAAGAACCAGCAACCTTCTCAACCTTCTTCAAACACAAACATAGGAAGAATGTCAAAGCCACAAAATGAGACTATCACTACTAGCTTTTCTTCAACTCCAATTGATTCAGAAATAGTCAACCATTTAAATCTAGAAATACACAAAGAACATGCTGACATCATTTTGGATCCTCCTCATAGCAACCAATTCATTACCACAGCTGAAACTCATCATCAGCCAATAGAACATTCGCAAAAATCTCAGGTGTCTAGCCATCAAACAACTTACCAAATCTCTGCCACAGACAATATTCAATCCCCAAATGGAACGGGGATCATCAAGTCAAATTCCCCTTTTCGGAACAACTGCCTTCAGGAGAAACCTCCAGAACAAAAGGAAAGTCTTGAATTACTAGTAGAACCGAGAACATCAGACTAACTACATGTAATATTGAAGGGATAAAATCCAATACATCCTTTCTGCACTCACTTCTCGACAACTCCCATATCATATGTCTCCAAGAACACTTCCTCTGGGAGTGTCAGTCTAACTTCCTTAATAATCTCTTACCTGAATGGGAAAACCATACCAGATGTCATGACTCCAACGAACCACTAGATGGATTCAAACGTCCTAGAGGTCAAGCAGGAGTTTCCATTCTCTGGCCAAAAATTTGGAACAATCAGATTAAAAAACTTCCAGATGGTAACGAAAGAATTGTCGCTATTTTATTAACCTCAAATTGGAATATCTGCTTAATTAACACTTACATGCCAACAAGGGAAACTGATTCACAGTATGAATATAGAGACTGTTTGGATATAATCCACTCAATTATAGAGAAATATCAATCAACTCACCAAGTAATTGGCTGCGGAGATCTAAATGGTACTCTTGCTACCAGTAGGAATAACAAACATGACCAGCTTTTGAAACAATTTGTACTGGAAATGAACCTATCTACTGTCGGAAATTATGGTGAACAAAAAACATTCTTCCACCATTCAGGGCAATCTTCTTCTCAAATTGACTACATACTGACCAAGAACAAGGATATTTATTGTAATCATGAGATCTGGGAAAATACATCATCTAATGTCTCCTCTCATGTGCCTGTCTCAATGATCACCAATATTGCTGTCCCTCTGCTTGAAAAATTCTCTAATCAAAATAAAAAGACTGTTCAAAGACTGAAATGGAATGAGATTGATGAACAACTGTACCGGGATACTATCTCAGAAAAACTAACAGACATAAGGGAAGACAAAACAACCTCAGAGAACATTAAAACTCTGGCATCTATTCTGTTAAAAGCTTCGCATCTGGCAGTCCCAACAAAAATAACCAAGCTAAAAGGTCCAAAATGGAAAGCCTCACCGAAAGTCAGGAAACATCTCAAAACCTGCAAACAACTATATTCTAAATAGAAAGCTCTGGGCAAACCAGAAAATCATCAATGCAAGCAAGATCTCAAAGTTGAAAAGAAGAAACTCCGCAGTCAACAGAGACAAGAACATGCAACTGACACGAGAAAGCTATACGAGCAAATTATGGACAATCCTTCATCTGTACTCTTCTTCAAACTCATTAACAGAAATAAATCAAAGTCTAAAACGGAAACATCTGGCTTAGAAATTAACGGTAAATTTGACTTCTCTTCCCAAAATCAAAGTCGAGCCTTCGCAAACTACTACGAAGATCTTAGCCTTCCAAATGAGAACTCATATGACAATGCATATCTGGAACTCTGCCAAATAAGACAGAAAATAGTTGAGGAAACTTTCAGTCAGAATTTGCCATCAAATGACCCATACACAGAAAAGGAAGTAAAACAAGCAATTGAGTACTTAAACACAGGAAAATCAGCGGACGAACACGGAATCTGTGCAGAACATCTTAAATATGCTCAACATACCGTGGTACCAGTGCTGACTAAAATCTTCAATAAAATCTTGCAGGAAAGAAAAGTCCCAGTAGACTTCAAATCAGGAATCTTGACGCCAGTCTTAAAGAAGGAAAAAAATCCATCTCTGGTTAATAGCTACCGTGGCATCACCGTGACTCCAGTACTTTCTAAATTACACGAATTCTGCATTCTTGGCAAACTCTTTATCAACTCCAGTACTGACTTACAATTTGGATTTACTGCAGGTCTTTGGCTACTCTTCGCAAGCCTAATAATCTCCGAGTGTAAATGTGAAATAAGCAGTGCATTATCCTTATATTTAGCAACTGTCGACGTCCAATCAGCTTTTGATGTCGTCCAACATACCATTCTTCTTGACAAGCTTCTCGACCGTGGAACACACCCTGATATATGGCTACTAATTAAAGACTTCTACAGCGGTCTTACCTCCAAGGTTAAATGGCAGGGTGAATTCAGTGACAGCTTTAACATCCAACAAGGAGTTAGACAAGGGGGTATTCTATCAACCCACCTATATAAAATATTTGTTGAAGATCTTCTTAAAGAACTGGAAGAAAACTCCTTAGGCTTTATATTAGGCACAATATACTGTGGTGCACCAACGTGTGCCGATGATGTAGCACTACTGAGCTCAAATCCAGATGAACTTCAGGTGATGCTTAACATTCTACAGAGATATGCAAATCAACATCAGTATACTATTCACCCGACTAAATCCAAAATTATCCACTATAAATCATCAAAAAATCCCGAGCCTTACTCCTGGAACATGTCAGGAAAGTTAATTTCTGCTTCTGAAGAAACGGTACATCTTGGTATAAAACGAACATCTAGAAAGGAATGTGATATCAACATAGAGGATCGCATCAAATCTGCAAGAAGAACCAAGTATGCTCTAATGAACTCTGGTCTACATGGAACCAACGGCTTAAATCCCAAAATATCCGTTACAATATACAAAAGCTATGTATTGCCTAGACTCCTGTATGGCTTGGAAGTCCTCACTCTTACCAAAGCTCAAATGGAACTACTGGAAAAGTTTCACAAAGAAACTCTCAGATCAATTCAATCATTCTCTAAAAGAACGGCTATTCCTGCCATTTATCTACTATTGGGTGTCCTACCGGTAGAAGGAGAAATCCACAGAAAGAAACTGACACTCTTACATGCAATTCTGGCCTGTGACAACTCTAAATTAAAGAAAATTCTTAAAAGACAAATATCCGTCAATTCCAAAAATCCTAAAAGCTTCTTTCATCAATCAATTTTACTGCTACAACAATACAACCTGCCAAACATTCTTGACTCCAGTATAAAACTGCCTTCAAAAGTTGTATGGAAAAAAATCCTGAGATCCACAATCAACAAATACTGGACCTATGAACTACAAGAAACGGCAAAATCAAAATCCTCATTGAGTTTACTTAACACAACCATCTTACAGATAGGTACTGTCCACCCAGTCTGGGAATTTGCATCACAGAGCTTACTAGATGTACGGAAAAGCATGATCAAAGCTCGTATGCTCACTGGTACATACTTGGTACAGGCCGACAAATATAAATTTTGCCAATACAAGATAAATGCAACATGCCTGCTGTGTCATAGGGAGGACGAAGATTTAACGCACGTTTTAACATTCTGTCCAGCTTTAAGGGAAACTCGTATGAAGTATTTCCTTCCTCTCAAAGCCCTGGTCACAAATATCATAGGTTGCAAAGGATGGGAACAAATCTTTAATATCAACCAAAACATTGTAGCACTCTTGCTTGATTTTTCAGTTTTCTACAATCTGCAAAACCTCAGTAAAACCCAGAAGATGAATATCGAGTCACTGACTAGAGACTTCTGTTACAAAATACATATTTGCCGCTTACAGCTTCTAAAGAATTTAGAAATCAAGTGAAATTCAAATGGAAGTATGTGAACTCAAGGAATGAATATTATAGACAATGTACTTTTAATGACTTTTGTACTTAATCAAGTATTTATTTTTTACTTGTATTGGATAAGATGATTTTTAGATTGTATGTCTCCAAATATGTACATTTTTTTTATCCTCTGTGAATATTGTTCCATCCCAAATTGATTGGTATTTTTATCTCTTAACCTTTCCACCATATGTACAGAGCACGTCTACTGGACCTTTTTTACACAATTTTATTTTATCGATTATTTTTACCTTTGTCTCTTTTTTATTGTTTCTAACCCATATTTTTATTAACTTTTTAAAATATAAAATAAATCTTTGATTTACCCACTCCTGTAAATACTCCTGATTACCCAGTATGGGGTGTTCCTCAGATAGGAAGCTTATACACAAGAAAGAAAGAAAGCATATATATATATATATATAAACGCCTAAAAAAGTGTACACAACAACTCCAAATACAAAAAAAGGTAACTCGTGGGGAAAATCGTTGACTACTATACAGACGTTTTATATATATATATATATATATATATATATATATATATATATATATATATATATATATATATATATATATATATATATATATATATATTAAAAATTAAATACACAAAAAGAGTTTTAAAAGCAGCATTGATCGTTGTGAACGATAACATCCAAAGATATAAAATACGTTACAAATCGAAATAATAGGTATCAGAGAGGAAAAAAAACGCAAATCAGCATAAAAATGCACCGAACTGTAATGTGTGAGGCAAATCTAAAAGGAAGAAACGTTTGCCGTTCATATCAGCCAAGAAGACACAATACAGGATTTTAATGAGGACAAAACGGTATACTGAACACACCTTCAATCACCTGTTATTACAAATTTTGTCTTCTTCGGTAATTTCAAGGACACACAATTTGCCTACAACTGACTACTCTACCATAATATAATTTGAAAAATGAGAAGTATTTATTCTTAAAGAAACTTGATGACAACATTGCGATCTGTTAAATACGTCTATGTTGGGACAAAGTTTTCCTGACAGTTAGGCAGCAACTATGATATTACCGAAATAAGTGAAATTGTATGATGAATTATATGGCCTTAGTTGAAATATATTGTGTAAAAGCAAGTGAAGAACTGTGCTTTAATGTACAAATTTCAATGCGCAAATCTGTATATATTACTCTGTTGTTTGTTACATTTACTTATGTTATTAGTTCATTAAGTATGTTTTAATCATTGAGCCAGCGATACTTAAGGGTAATCACAAGTCTAAGTATACAAATTTAATGTCATATTTCTTCAGATCACTTGCATTATTTTCTAAAGTAAAAATAAAAAGTTGCAATAGAACTGCATATGTAAAAGATGGACGAAAGATACCAATGGGACAGTCAAACTCATAAATCTAAAATAAACTGACAAACGCCATGGCTAAAAATGAAAAAGACAAACAGACAAAGAATACTACACATGACACAACATAGAAAACTAAAGAATAAACAACACGAACCCCACCAAAAACTATGAGTGATCTCCGGTGCTCCAGAAGGGTAAGCAGATCCTGTAAATCAGGCAACTACCGACAAATACAAACCCTTTGGGACTGACAGTCATTACAGACGCTCATATGAGCCTATGGGATTGAAAGTCAATACAGACGCTAATATGACCCTTTGGGATTGACAGTCATACACCCTATTCCAATACAAACGCGCATATGACCCTATAACAATACAGACGCTGATATGACCCTATTCCAAGTATGATATCGTTTTCAATGTATTCACGAAATGTATGCGACTGTCTTACAAGTGAAAGGTTTATCTAGCTATAGAATATGGTTTCATCTTTCATTTCTACACAAAGAATTGCGTGTATAAAGTAAGTCAGGACTATAATAGTTATTTTTCCATTTGTTTGATTTGTACGCGCTTTTGATTTTGCAATTTGATGAAAGACTTTCAGTTTTGAATTTTCTTTAAAGTTTAGTACTTGAGTTATTGTAATTTCAATACGTGTTCCTCAGAAATGTCATTATAGTGCCGCACAAAAAAGGTTTCAGACACCAAATATAGGGTGTTCGAAAAAGGTGAAAATAGCCAAAATCTTAATTTAGAAATAACCTTGACCTTTGACCTTGACCGAATTTCATTTTTTTTTTGGACGAATGATCTTAAAACAACAGCACATGGTCTCTATCACTTATGCTTTACCAATTACAATAACGTTTTACAATTTTGATATATAGAAGGGGAAATAACTCTCATATGGAGTTTCCGGACCGCTTCGGTCAAAATTTTTCTTAAGATCCTGAGGATATAACGAGCAAAACTGAGACCTTAATTTCTCATAATCTTTTACGGTAACAAAGGAGATCCGTGCACAAGAAAAATAGTGTTTGGGAAGATAGCTCTTACAAAAGGGTGTTCGGTTAAACAGGGTTAGTTTAAAGGCGCAATAACTGTTCATTATCATATTCGAAAAATCTAAGCGACATCTTGCGAAACGACAAGCACCGTCAGGAAAGAGTGGCGAAAGAAGAACAAAATGAAGAAATAAAAAACAATAATCAGAAGAAAACCAATACATGTAGGTCTTTTTACATAAAAGTGGAAAGACATAATAAAGAGAAGCAAATCCTTAAGCAGACTGAAATAGCACTACCACAATCATGTTAGGAGACAACTTCATTGGGGGTTATTACACTTTTTAATAACAGTTATGTTATGTATAAACAGAAAAATAACAGTAGTACTGTGTCATTTAAAACGCATTTGAACGGACTTACTTGCTACATGTATTGAGGCTAAGAAGAACCACACAAAGTTGAACTATTTACATATCAGAAAAATTGAACTTCTAGTTATCAAGACAACTGAACAATTTTTAAAATATGAGATCAAAGTCAAGTAAGCACTCTGTATAGTTTATATGTATTACCTAATTGTTGTCGTATTTGTTTATCTATATGACTATCACTGCCTATATGACAATGTTATGTCGTTTAAATAGTTAATAACATGTCAGTTATCAATTTTGCTTCAATGCATGATGCAGCAATTATTTTTGTAATTTTAACAAATGTGTATAGGTATTTTCAATATAAAAAAGAAGATGTGGTATGATTACTAATGTGACAACTCTCCACAAGAGACTAAAATGACACAGCAAATAACAACTATAGGTCACCTTAGGGCTTTCAACAATGAGCAAAACCCATACCGCATAGTCAGCTATAAAAGGCCCCGAAATGACAATGCAAAAAAATTCAAACGAGAAAAATAAGACTATCCATTTTGGATACGGACTATATTATAGCGAATTCAAGTGTTAATACTTTTTCGTCGTATAACACACCGATGTATGTAGTGCTTGATTGAATAAAGCACCGTAGCTGTCTTTACCAGAAAGAAATATTTAAAATATAATGTACATTTATCTGTCTGTGAATTTCGAAAGATGTATAGAAAAATGTATTCCATTTGACCAACCACATTTAAAGGGGATGTTCTTGTCTTATATGTTTTAGAAAATGAGCCTCGTCAGCCGAGTGTATTTTAAAAGTAGTTCAACTTCTAGTATGTCAACATTGTGGTTGTAAGTTCAAACCCCACATTTTGCAGGTTCGCTTGACCCAATCTTGATTAACAAGGATTGTCAATTTTCCTGATAATGGTCGCTGGTTCTCTTTTGGACAGTATGGCTTCTTCAAACAAAAAACATAAACCGCCCTGAAGTAGTCCATTATAGGTAAAGTGGCGTACAACACTAGTCATTCATCAATCGGTTTTATGCGTAGTTAAGTTGTAACAACGGCTATTGCTTTTTTCATTAAACTACATACAGATGACTTGGAGCAGGCACATTTCGAATGATTAGATATGAACGTTTACTTTGTAATTATTGGTCAGTTAAATAAAAAGGGAACTTGTAATTTCCTGAAGCAAAAAACACTAAAAATTGGTTTTGGAATGTAAAAATATAAGTCACTTTGTAATTAATTTATTATTTTTGAAAAAGGGAGTGTTTTTTTTATATTTTTTTTAACAGTGCGTTTTGGTTTTTTTCTCACTTTCGCCTGGTAATACAAAACAAATCGAAAACCAGGATAGAATATTCAACAACTTATTCTAGTTTGATTAAAAAAGGCCAAAAAAAAAAAAGCGGCAATGAAATTAAATAGGTTGAGCGCTCAAAAACAGGTTCCATATTTGTAGTAAGTGCCTGTAGTTCAGCGGTTTTCAGTGGTTTATTTCTGTTTAATTTGTGTTTCGTTCATTTTCTAGTAATTAACTAGTTGAATTGTTTCATATGTTTCATGTCGAGGTCTTCTGTAGTTTGGGTTTTTCTTGTGGTTAAAGGACATACAGGTGCCTAAAATTGCTGACATCTTTTTTTTTAACTGCTGGGTAATAATACAACATCTTCCAAATTTCAACAGGGAAACTTCAATAACATGTTTGGCTATACAACTTAATCCTTTGTAATAAATATGATACTTTCTTATGCTTCAGACACTTTAGGATTACAAAAGTTTTTGATTACATTTGTCGTTACTGTAGTGTTACAGTCAGCACAATGAATTCTTTGTAGTGGTGCCGTATCATGTGACATGTTTGTCTGCACTAAAATTTATTCGGACTACTGAAAGTTTACTGAAATATTTTACACTCATCTACATATTGCTGACTTTTAAAATGTATATCAATTCTGTGTGTAAGAACCCGACCCATACTCTACTAATACTTACTACTAAAAGTTTAGAGATTTTTTTTAACACTTATCTACATATTGACTTTTTAAATGTATATCAGTTCTTTGCGTAGGACCAGGAGGTGTATTCATATGTTCTATCCAAAAGAAGTCTTTATATTCAACAATTTCAACATATTATGCAATGTCACGGATGAATGTGTAATGGAAAGTATTAAGACGTTCCACTGCATTCAAACGAAAAAAATAAAAATCGTTAACAAAAACCTTTTTCTATCTTTTAAACATGGTAAGCCATGATCAAACCGACATTCGTGCAAATAGAAAATGGAAATACGATTAATGTGCTAAAAAAAATAACATTGATGGTGTCTTTGATTAAAGGAGATAAGAAGTACACACATGTCGTTTGCCATGTTTGTGATAAGGCAGTAATAGCATGATGTTTTGAAACAAAAACCATATAAAATTTTAATCAGGAAAATAAGGTTATTTAAGTTGTTCAAATTGGATTATCTCCCATTTACCATAGTTTACTCTTGGATTTTTTTTTTATTTTGCAAAATACTGCGACCTTATCGATTAACCGTATGTGAAGTCGTCCTCTTTTGAAATGTTAATGAAAAAAAAAACTAATGCCTTCCTATTTATACATGTATATACACAAATGATTAATCAAATGCAGACATGTTGTCTTTAGGCAACGGTAAGGTGACTGTAAATTTTTTGTTCGAAGTATCAATGTGAATTCGGTAACCTGAGTCTGATTTCATGAAATATTGCACAACGGTTTACTACCTATTCAAAATAATAAATACGTATCTTAGCTGTATTTAGCAAAACTTTTAGGAATTTTGGTCCTCAATGCTCTTCACTTTCGTACTTTGTTTGGCATTTTTAACTTTTTGGGATTCAAGCATCACTGATGAGTCTTTTGTAGACGAAACGCGTGTCCTGTGTATATACTAAATTTAGTCCTCGTATCTATCATGAGTTTATTTATGTCATAAATAGCGTTTTGGGATCGTTAATCTCTTTCCAAAAAGAAGAAAGCTTCCAAAACTAGTGAAATACGAATGGCATATAACGATATAAGAGCTGATTGTCAGCTTGCATTTATAAGTAACTTGCCCAGCATTTTATATTTGAAATAAAATTGCATTGTTTAGTCCTTTGTTGACATACAATATCATAGATATATATTTTTTTATATAAATTAAGTGTATATAGAATATTGAAAAATTTAAAACACTAACATTTTTCACCAGAAGGTATAGATTTCTTAGTCATTTTTGGGTTGTGGCATGTAATTCCATATTTGATTCAAACCTTCAACCGTTTTTATTCGAGAAATTCGGAAAATGTACAAATGGCGTCCACAAATATATCTTTAATGCATTTCTGTATTAGTTAATCGGTGTCAGGACTAATTAATTCATGTTTACACCCTAATTTTACAATCGCTTGTCTTTTATTGAGATTGGTACCAATGATTGACCTTGAATTTTAAGGACAGTTTTTAACACGTCGTTACCGTGTACATCTCATATAAAAGAGGGGGATTCTTAGCCGTTCTTTCGAGGATCGTCAGCTGATAGAGGATGTGACATGCTACACCACTGTGTCGATGCCTCTACCGGTAGCCGTTTAATTTGTGATATATCTTTCTTAATGAAGTGAGACTAAGTCGTTCATAGTTCCAACCCAATAAAGTGGTAATAGGTCTTCATTAAAGGTAACAAATATGATAGTCATTAGTACACTCAATAAGAAAACATTCATATTCACCTAAACATTGTAAAATATGAAAAGCTTCAATTGATGACCTAAACAGTAATGTTTCACAATGATCAATTCAAGGTATAAACAGAATCAAACCATTACAAAGCACACTCCGCCATTCCAATGTTGATTTTTTTTGTATTGTGGTTTGCATTCAACAAGCAACCAATGTAAATCGACAAGCATCGGCGTTATGTAATCTTGTGATCTTGTCCTCTGCTGTTCCTTTTGTTATCTGTTAATCGTAGTCTTATTGTTCAGCAGATTATTCCCATAATCAAGTCTGTATGTTACTATACTGTTTGCTAGTGTCGTGCAAGCGGTTTTTGTTATAAAACTGCGAATGCGTCCAATATTACTGGTGTGAAAATGACAAGATATTACTATGGCTGTAACTTACTGTACCATGTTGATCAAAATAATAGAGGGTCTCGGTGGGCGAGTCGTCTAAATAACTGCTATTGTAGCCAATCAACATTGAAATTGTGATTTCGAACCCCAGTTCGTGCGAGTGCATTTGACTCCAACGTTAATTTACTAGGATTGTCAGTTTTCCTATCGTAGGTAGGTAGTTTTCTCCGGACACTCCGGATTCGTCCAGCAACAAAAACTTGCAGCCGCGAAATAGCATAAATGCACTGCTTAAACGTGGCGTTAAAACAACAAAATTCAATCAATCAATTAAAATATATTCGAAGATTTTCACGCGGGAAACATACTTACCACAGGATTGCCGTCTTTCAGTTTAAGAATTGGCACAATTGCCTTCAGATGTTTAGTTGTGAATTTCCCCTTAATTTAGTTTTAACATATTTTTTAACATCCATGACATAATGTCGGTAAGACAGTTCGAGTTTTGAAAAGTAATTCTGCCAGTTGTCGTGCAGCTTGATAACAAAGTACATAATTCGTTGAGTAGGATATCTAGCTAGGAAATCTCCATGTTTTCATTTTTTATAGTAAACACTAAGTAAACACTTAAGTGTTTAAAAAGTGATACAAATCTTTCGTCAGATGAACCTGAAATTTGAGGCCAAAATCGGTCCTTACCGAACCTACTCCTTTTACTGATATGATTTTTAAACACGATCTACAGAAGGCATTTGCTACGGTTGATCACAAAGTATGATGTGATAAGCTTAATGTGGTAAGAGTTAGATCTGTAAAATAGCTTAATGTGATTAGAGTTAGATCTGTAAAATAGCTTAATGTGATAAGAGTTAGATCTGTAGAATAGTTTTATTCATATTTGACCAATAAAACCTAATTGTTGATATTAATAAAACAAACTCTGAAGTGTGACGTAACTTGCGGTGTATATTGGAGCACATGATTTCACCCCTAATTTTTGTTGTGGTTCGTGTTGCTTAGTCTTCAGTTTTCTTTTTTTGTCTTGTGTACTGTAATTTGTCTGTTTGTCTTTTTTTATTCTTTAACCATGGCGTTGCCATTTTTTATTCGATCTATGAGTTTGACTTTCCTTCTGGTATCTTTCGCCCCTCATTTGGAGCCGCTTTTATTTGTAATATATGTGAATGATTCAGAAATAAACTCATTATATATACCCGGATAAAATTTTGTATTAATGCCATACGCCGGTTTCGTGTACAAAAGACTCATCAGTAACGCACGAATACAAAAAACATTTACAAGTTTAGTGATACTATTTATCAGCTTTTATCATTTGCTGATGATACAGCCTCGGTTAAAATCATGTAATCATTGGCTTGTTGAAAATAAATTGTCTCTACATTTAGGAAAATTTGAAAGCATTTTATTTGGACCAAAGAAAAAACTTCAGAATGTTAATGTTAAATGATTTTTTATTGAATGTAATAATATTAAAATTGAGAGTAAATCAATTGTGAAATTAGAGATACTTTTGGACCATTTTATATCTGGTAAAAAAAATTGTTGGATATATTATAAAAACATAAATGTCTCGATAATATATAAACAAAAGTTATGTACTGCATGCATACAATGCCATCTTGATTACGTATATGCTTGTTAGTATGAAGGTTCATCCAAGAAACTTAAAGACAAGCTCGAGATTATTCGAAATAAAATTGTACGGTTTATACAATATCTTCCTCAACGAAAACGAATCACCGTAAATGAATTCGAAAAATTGGGATTATTGAAGGTTTGTAATCGAGTGAATCAACTTCGTCTGAATAATGTGTTTAATGTTTTTTACGACAAATGTTTAGATTAGGTACTATAACAATTGTTTACAATTTTTAAGTTCCAATTGTCAAAGGTGTAGAATCTTCTTCCTTCTGTTTTAGTGGTATTGAAAACTGGAATGCTTTGTTAAGATTATGTCAAAGGTATACATGTGAATTCAAAAGTATGATTTAAATATATAATAAAAATATATCTGATGAATAAACTCAGGTCAATTTCAGATTCAGATTTTAAATTGTAAAACATTATTTTTATACGAATGTTTAAGCTGTGATTCATGGATACTACTTATTGCTATAAAATTGATTGATAAATTATCTATTTGATTATCAAGAATAAAAGGACTCCATTAGAAATAAGCTTGATTGCTTTCATTGGTCATCCTTGGGTTACTAAGCCATAAGTGGTAACAACCATTACTATATTTTAAGGTTGTATTATGTATTTGTATATATTGTCTTTACCTGAATAAATCTTATTATTATTATTATTATTATTATTATTATTATTATTATTATTATTATTATTATTATTATTATTATTATTATTATTATTATTATTATTATTATTATTATTATTATTATTATTATTATTATTATTATTATCTACCAAAAGTGATTTTGCGGCTTCAAAGGTCTGACAAGCCGGATAAGTGACCCATTTAAAACCCATAACATGCCTGCTACAATCAGTCTATTGAGTAAATATGTCATATTCGTAAATTTTTATAAGGTATTCTCCCTTGAATACTGCATACACGTTTACTTTCTTTTTTTTCCTGCTCATTTTGCATCAATTCATAGTTATGTTTATGATTTGTTGTTTTTAACAACTGAAATAAAACGTCCACTATTTGCATCGGGCAGGGAGTTTTTATGGCAATGTTTTATCTCAAATAGTATACCTGAGGTTGTGAGATTACTCCCCGCTCTTGACATGTGCGTTCGGGTCCGATCTTAATTGACTTCGAATCTATTGCCAATGTTTTGTCGAAAATAAGTTATTATACCCCGACAATTCCACTCCGGTACTGATAAAAACTTGTGCAATCATGACATCAAAATGTTATATAAGTGGCGTTAAACAATAACAACAATCAATTCAAAAAATCATACATTATGTTGGTAAGCCAAATCTCAATGACAATATTGTTTTTAAAATATCGGGTGGTGTAATATTAACAAATTGATGATTTCATTCACTCTTTAAGATTGCTATGACTGTATAATTTATACTATTAACATCATGTTTATCAGACAAACGACAAGCATAGGAAATCAAGTTAAAAAGTTGTTTGATGCAAATAACTAAGAAGTATTTACACGTGATTTAAATGATATTGACTGTGAAGAAACGTACAGTCTTTAATATAAAAAGTAATTAGTATATTGGACAAGTTTTGTTGGAAGATACAATTTCGTCTATTCAGCAAAATCTTTGATATGACTAAGCGTAGATGGGAATTACATAGCTCTACCTTTATAGCACTTTTTTATAATTTGGAAAAAATATTAAACCCTAAGTGGATGACGTGACAATGATCTTGTTGTTTAAGTAAAGATACCTATCATACTTCATATACTAGTGTATAGTTTAATAATACCCTTTGTGAATGTGTTATACAATAACTTTGATCAACCCTATGAATTATAAAGAAGAACGATAATTATTCCATATAATTTTCATTTTTATTTATTATTAATTCGGTCAGCATAACAATGATCCTGTCACTGGGTATGCAGCTGTGTTTTAATCGTCTCATCTTATCCGAAATTTATTAAACGTTTAACCCCTTGCGTGTCATACTCAGACACTTTTCTTTGTATTAAGCAATGGAAAAGTATCTTATTTCACATATAACACATCAAATAAAACACATATTAGTCTCTAACATACGATATCTATTTGTTACATTATTGCACAGTCATGTCAAAACTATTTACTACATTAAAAAAAATAAAAGAGTATGAAATTGTTCTCTGCTTTCGAGCCAATCTGATAGATTTACGATGCGGATTGAGGGAAAATATCAGTTGCAATTGTTAAATTATAAATACATGCATATGTAGGTTTTAATCAATGTACAGCATGTACAGTACAATTCAAGTTGATTAGATGAAATGTCATTTTAAATGATACCCGATAGTTTTTATATGTGTTATATAATTTTTTTTCTATATTTTGAAATTCATTCCATCATTTATAACATATTTTATATTTTAACAATCAAGTATTCATCATAACATATAACCTGAACTTAAGTAAATGCTTAAGTAGTGCTTGAATGATTTGTGTGGTGTTGATCAATGAGTCAGCTGTCAAAAGGCACAAACATGAAAGACATCTGAATACAAGAAATAAATTTCAATATTATTCTCATCCTCCTGGTTTTTGAAAATAGCAATCTTTCTAAAAACATATATGAAATATTTTCATAAAAAAAATCCTTTTAACATGTTTAAACAAGACAAATACGATTAAATATATAGAAATCAACACCACATTTGTGAATAAATAACATTAGATTTATATTCCTCTTTTATTTATTTAGAAGACCTTTCAGTGACTTGGGTATAACAATATAGGTTGCCCTTGGACTTCTGCCGCGACAATAACACTCTGACATCAGAAGGGTGTCACCTTAGTTGTTCGAAATGTGTAAATTTGCAAACACGTCTAGTAAATATGAAGATGTTAATTCGATTGTTAGCGTAGAAAGAGTGTCATGCTCTTTGAATATTACCACTGCTTGCAAGAATGCTCTGGTGGGTCTTTGAGTGGCATTTTATAAGACGAAAACAATTTAAAACTCTAAAATCCCAATTTAATATGTCCTACCTTTAATCATTGTCGACCGATATATTTATATATTATGGCATTTCTTTTACATTACCTGCTAATCGTACTGAATATGTATGCATTATTTCCCGCTGAGCGTTAAAGAAACAGCTAGCAATCAATCAAAATATGAATAACTATAACAGAACGCGCAATACTGATGAGCTATCTATTCAAAGACATTTTTGAAAACAAAAGAATAAGTTTAATTATTTTGATACTGTTGACTTCATCAGAAGTAATCATTATCAGAATTTTTTCATAACATCATATCTAATACAAAATATGTTTGAATAATCAACCAATGTCAATGTATTGCTGATTTATTTGGGACAATGGTATATACCAGATACATATTCTATTTCTGTGCATTGGTATTCTGTAGAAATTGATTATCACATTTAATACTTCGAAGATGTATCCATTATGATAAGATCTTTAATACTTCATTATAAATACTGCAAGTAATGCCATCAATCGAGACATATTTCATCAGTACAATCACAAATTGTATGCGAAATTGCAAGCAACTGTCATTCAACTGAGCGGTTAATCTAACTACAAAACTAGGTTCAATCAGCCAGTTTCTACACAAGAAAATGTCTGTACGATATTAAGATTTTGCAGTTGTTATCCATTCGTCTAATGTGTCCGTTTTAAAATTTTCTCGAAGTTCGGTATTTTTGTTATTTTACTTTTTGCGTTATAAATTTGTGTGCCAGTATTCTCATCGCATCTTGTAATACATAGACCTGAAAGTTGAAGTTTGGCTTTCATGAGTATAATTTACTAAGGAAGATCAATCTGAATCAAACTACGTCATATCATTGAATAATGTGTATTCACTGGAAAAAGACAGGTATGGACGACTTTTCCATTTAAGGGAAACGGAAAATATTAAACAAAGAACATTCATATTCATAACAAACTGAAAAAGTCATATTATACTTGTTTAAAAATGCGTTTCACGAAGAAACAAGCATAACAAATGAGAGTGATTCGAAATGAGAAAAAATCTTCGTTTAAAGTCTGATATGACCTTCTATTACATTTATATAAAGATAAAAACAAGATATCCGGTTTCAAATACAAATTCGGTAACCTATTATTGTTTTTTTATTACATTTTATAGTCTTACATTTTATAACACTGCTTATTTTTTGTGTCGGATATTTACCTTTAAAAAAATGGCATTACGCGTATGGTCGGGGTAATTAACACCCTGTTACAGTTTACTTTTAATACTTCTAAACTCTTCATATAGATGACCGTTCATTAAAAAGACGCTATTTTTTAGGTAATTTTATTATTTTATTATAATAAAAATATTAGCTAAATAAAAATTGGAAGTTTCACATAGTTAATTTAACTTACTTGTCAAAACTATAATAAACACATTGTATGCCGATGTTCATTAACGACTTCGAGTTAATGGCATTATGTCGACTTAAACAAATAAATGCCAAAAAAATCTTGATGAATTATTACGCAAGGAATTCACCGGAAAGTAACATAGTTTATTTAAATTGTCTTGTTTATATGATGTATTGCAATCATGTTACGATATTGGAGATCTAGAGCTTCTCAAAACACCGTAGACATATCGGAATGGCCCAAGACCTCGGTATCACTGTACGCAGCTACAAAAAGGCTAGCTTTTCACTCGCAAATAAAAGAATTGGCATGTAACCATCACTGTTTTTTTTAAGATTAATGTTTGTATTATTGAAACTTTTGTAATGTAATTTGAAAAAAACAATACTTATATGGTCCAAATACTCATATGGTCCGGCCCGTTAATAACCAAACAAGTATTATACTCATATGGTCCGACCATACGCGTATGGTCGGACCATAAGAGTATACGCATATGGTCATGACCATACGCGTATGGTCCAAATACTCATATGGTCCGGAACAAAGCTATAATATCTATTCATCAAAGCAAGACAACATACAGGCATATACTGACGGCTTTGGAGAATCACTTTTATTGATACCAAAGAAAGAGATACATGTAGGAAGTTATTGTCGTAATCCCGACTAAGACAATTCTTAATAGTTTAAATATTAGAAACTAGTTCCAATTAACCTAGTGGACTGCAAAAAAGAATTTGAAAATAAACCAATGACCTGGAGACGTAACATGCCAACATAAGCCGTGTAGCAATAAACCATTTCTTAACTCTGTGACCACTGTGCTCTAAAGAATAAACGTTCAGAGTTTTTAATTGTTGTTCGTTATTTCTAAATGATTTCAAAAATATATTCTGCTTTATTTAAAAAAAGATTTAAATTGTGTACAAGCAAAACCCATTCAGTTCATGTCGTAACTTTTATCTTTGCAGTGTACAATTTATAACGTGAATTAATTTATCTACACATTATACTATGTACAAAATCGCAATACAAAGCACTAAAAGTACGAAATTGATACACTCATGGGGATCTTTCATTGTTTACAAGAACGCATGAAAATTCAACTTGAATTCAATACAACGAATTTCGTTTTAAAAATGAAAAAAAAATCTTTCTTTAAAATTGTAATACCAGTGAAATTTAATACTATTCATATATAATATAATTAAAATATAATATGTTGCTGGCGTGATCATTTGCACATAACAAATATCTGATTACCACATAAACAACTATTATCCTTAAAAGGTTGATCCTATTTATAACGAAATGAACAATAGAATGCATAGTCATCTCGGTCTATAAATAAAGCAAACGAAAAAAGTGACTTTAACTATGGATTCGTATAATAACATGTTCACGTAGACCTTCTTCCTGCTTGAAATTTGTCTTTTGTAAGAAACATTAATACTGTACAAAGGTGCTTTTATATAAATACTAATATTTTAATGTTTACCAGTAGCATACTCATTTTCCGTAGGTGCAAGTAGAGCAATTGTATAACTTGAGAAGTTTAACTGCCTTATAATTCAATGTTATTCAAAACCAAGACCTAATTTGCATAATTTGTTTCTCCTGACATGATAAATTGTCAATGTGAATAATACAGTCAATATAATGTTTCAGTGGAGATTAACCTTGACCTACATTTTGTTTCGGATCTAACGTTACCGATAATTTGTTAACTTGTTTGCAGCTGATACTTAGAATGTAGACTTATTTTTAGCTGCCGATTGTTATTGTATTTTCAATGATATCACAAATTAAAATTCTTTAGATATATAATAACAAGTATAACACAGCTTATATGTCGGGTCACTGTCTGTAATTTTTTTAAAATACTAGTCTGATGTATATCATCTTATGACTTTGTAAATAAAATTATCTCCTCGACGACGTGCACTGCAAATGTATAATCCAGTGAAAATACTGTTGTTATAGTTATTCTTGGTAAGTGTTAAAATTCAATATATTTGAATATGAAAGAAGTAGATAATGAGAAAACGCTAACAATAAAATAACGTCACACAATTGAAAACGGGATTTTATTGAAATAAAACAGTTTTCTTTGCTTCATTTTGCGCCGAGTTGTAAAATTTAAAATGAAGAAAAATATGAGAAAAAATCTTCAATCTAGACAAACACTTTAGGAACTGAACCATTTTTATTCCCGTGCGCATTTATATATGACTGTGTTTTCGTACTTAATCCTTTAGCTGTATTTGGCAAAACTTGAAGGAATTTTGGTCCTCACTGCTCTTCAGCTTCGTACTTTATTTGGCCTTTTTAACTTTTTTGGATTCGAGCGTCATTGATGAGTCTTTTGAAGACAAAATGCGTGTCTGGCGTATATACAAAATTAAGTCCTGGTGTATAAGATGAGTTTATTCACAACCACTGGGTCGATGTCACTGCTGGCGGAGATTTATTTCCCCGAGAGTATCACCAGCCCAGTAGTCAGCACTTTTTGTGCTGACATGAATTATCATTAAAATGGTTATATTTATAAATTAATTGGTTACAAAAATTTTAATTTGTGAAAAACTAAGACTTTTCTACCTCAGGCATAGATTACCTTAGCTGTATATGGCAAAAATTTTAGGAATTTTGGTCTTCAATGCTCTTCAGCCTCGTACTTTATTTTGTCTTTTTCACTTTCTGAATTCGAGCGTCACTGATGAGTCTTTGAAGACGAAACGCGTGCTGGCGTATAAACAATATTAAGTCCTGGTATCTATGATGAGTTTATTTATATAAGTTTTCATAATTGCTTTTATGGACTCTATGTCTGCAAAATATCTGGGTCTTTCATTCCATCGTTCATGGCTTGCTCATATGGCCGGCTTTTTTGTTCTGATTCTGCATGTGTTAAGATAGCTGTTGTCTATATATGAACATGATGAAGAAAGATACGATTTAGATATCCTCCTCTGAGACGATCATAGTTTCATGATATCAGGCAAAATGTGTTCACCATAAATTATCAGACAATTTGTTATTTTATATGGTTTTTACCTTTAATACATGTACAACATATCGCTGCATATATATTTAATATGTTTCCATGAATTTTTCATAAAAATATCTAGTTTCTTTGTACTGGATTAATTCTTTTACTTTTAGCTTTTTTATCATTTAACAATAGAAAAAAAGGAATTTCCAGGACAGTACAGTTGCTGTTTGGAGAGAGTTTTTTCATCTATTTTGGAAATTTCCCTTTATTGTTTTGTGTACTCTGGTACACGCTTTGAATAAGCCCAGAAAGTCTGTTTTGAACGGTAAAATTCCATGTACCAGTTGTTTTGTCATAGACGTCATTTATTTGAATAGACCGATTTGTGCTTTTGTTAATTTCATCAATGACATGTATGCTGTTATTTAGTGAGTCTGTCGTAAGGTATCTTCCTTACGATATACAGAGATTGAAGCATCCGATAACCAAGCATGATCTAATACTTACTAGATTTTAAATAAAAACGTATATAAAACAAAAAACAGCCGAGAGGATGGTCAATATGGAAGATGATACTAGTAAACAAATGACGGTCAAGATTACGTTTTCTTTTTCATTGCCGTGTACATGTTATTCTTTTGTACATGTTATTACTTGTTATTCAGAGTAAAACACTTGTACAAATCATTATTCTACCTTGGCCTATTTCTTGTATACAACCAATTTTGCCCTTTAAACAAATAATTAATAATTAGCGCATTAGTATAAACTTGTGAAATGTTATTTTTTTTATTTGATAAATATGGTAGCCGATTTGTGCAGTTTAGTCGGGTATTTATGGCTAAAAATGGAAAATTTTATAGAAAAAAAAGTTCATGGTGAAATAAATAAATAAAAGGTGACGAATTTTTTTTCTAATAATTCAGTTTTCATTTATG
Organism: Mytilus galloprovincialis; assembly: GCF_965363235.1. Taxonomy (NCBI): domain Eukaryota; kingdom Metazoa; phylum Mollusca; class Bivalvia; order Mytilida; family Mytilidae; genus Mytilus; species Mytilus galloprovincialis. The sequence continues at coordinate 1,693,138 of NC_134842.1, forward strand.
GAAGATAAAGATATTCTTTAGGTAGTGTGTTCCAAAACGACAGCACTTCAATAATAATTCTTAAGATGACTTGTTGTTTTGAATGTAGCAGGAATTGATAAACTCATTTGCAAATTAAAGTTAAAAATTCACAATTACCCGATATAAGCAGAGAAATTATCCAGATTTTCACTCAAATGTGGGAATATTTTGACTACAGTCTTTAATGTTGGAAGTCAAGTCAAAGTCAAAGATTTTACTGTCAGGTAGACCATGTTGATTATCAATCATTACTTTCAGGATCACTGTACCAAATTCAGTGGACTGCGCCCGTAAAAGGCGAATAGAGCAGCGGAAGTGGCTAACCAAAACACTGACATTGTTTTTACTTTTTTGGAGCTCTACATATCCTGCAAAGTGTTAATTGACGGGAATTTCTTCTTTGGTTAAAGCTTTAATTTATGTATGATATACAACTTCAACCTCAAAGAGGGACAACAGATACCAGAGGGACAGTCAAACTCATAGATAGAAAATAAACTGACAGCGCCATGGCTTTAAAAAAAGACAAACAGACAAATAATAGTACAAAAGAAACAACATAGAAAACTACAGATTAAGAAACACGAACCCCACCAAAAACTGGAAGTGCTTATGTGTTCTAGAAGGGTAAGCAGATCCTGCTCTGCATGTGACACCTGTCGCTTATGTTTTTTCAAATCTGGTAAACAGTCAAATTCTGTAGGTCAAATTCGTGAAAAGGGAAAGGGTATTATAGTTATCCGACATCATCTGTGATGGCGTCCGTAAAATGTTCGAAGGACTGATTTCAACTTTACCATTTGGGACTCTTGGTTTAACAGTTTCCTTGTGAGTAGCAATCCTCTATCAAGGAAATCATGATAGGAAATACAAGCCCGGGAATATCGTATCAAAGTCATGTGTCCGTAAAATAAAGAACGCTGACATTAAGAGTATGATGATTATATGAACACATGAGAACATTGGACACTGGTCTGAGTGATTCAAAATTGTACAATTCCATAAAAAAAAAGTAAATAAATAATTATAATTAGAATTGAATATTTCCCTCCATTAAAAAAAGAAATCAATCAAAATAATTGGAAGAAGAGTTTCATTTTATTTATTCCTTGTAATGTTTTTGTCACTTTGCACCAGTAGTGATTTTTTTGGTGGCACCTATTGCAAAAAAGCACAAATCGGTCTATTGCTGAAGTTATTACTTGAAAAGGAAACAGAAGGAAGAAACAAATAAAACTAAAAGATAGCGAGCGAGTTATTACTTTTACAAAGTTTTTGTACAGGTAATAACCTGTACAAAATAATAAAATGTACACGACGCATACATGCTTGTAGAATTACTCTGTATCTATAACGTAATACTATGTAGATTTCTAAAAAGTTTGCAAATTAAATCACATGGTGTTATTGGTAATTAAAAATACAGGGAAGAACATTGGTGCCATTGTTGTAACATTAAGGGGCTCTGTTAACATCTATTAGTGAAATAAAGTATCTCTAGTTGGAAAACAAAGTTAAATATCTTAAATATGAAGGAGGGGCGAAAGATACCAGAGAGACAGTCAAACTCGTAGATCAAGAAATATTCAGGGTGTCGCAGATTGAATAACTGCAAGTTTTGTATTGATATTGTCCTCTATGTGCAAAGATGGTGGTCAAAAAGGGGATTAAAAAAATATGGCTGTCAAATTGTTTGTCTCTATGTTTATGTATATACATTTGTATTGTACAAGTTATATACACAAGAGGGACGAAATATACCAAAGGGACATTCAATTCATAAATCTAAAACAATGACAACGCCATGGCCAAAAATGAAAAAGACAAACAGACAAACAATATCACACATGACACAACATAGACAAGTAAAGAATAAACAACACGATCCCCACCTAAAACTAGGGGCGATCTATTGTGCTCCAGAAGGGTAAGCAGATCCTGCTCCACATGTGGCACCCGTCGTAAATAATCGAATTCGGTGGGTCACATTCATGAAAGGAAAGGGGATTGTAGTTACGACGTAAGGAACATATTTCTTTTGTCGTAATGTTTTGTTTTCAATCGACCCTTATTGTCAATTTCTAGATGTAAGTCAAGATATGAGGCCGACTTAACTGTATCTGTAGTATCCTTTATATCTACTTTGATGGGATAGATGCGTTCCACATAAACACCAAATTTTGAATTATTTAGTGAAAGAACATCATCTATATAGCTAAAAGTAGAGTTTAAGGATATTGCTAACTTCTTATCTTTCTTCCTTAGAGGTTCCTGCATGAAGTCTGCCTCATAATAATAAAGAAACAAGTCGGCAAGTAGAGAGGCCTAGTTTGTTTCCATTGGAATGCTGACAAGCTGTTAAAAACACGTCCATCGAACGTAACAAATATGTTGTCAATCAACAAATCAAGCATCTTGATAATATCAGTTCCAGAGAATGTTTTATTTGAATCAGAGTGATCCTTTACAAAGTAGGATGCATCAAATAAGATGCAAAACTCAAATAATGTAGAGTAAACTCGGTGCTCAAATTTTCACTACGTCTACTGTAAACTATGAATGTATACACTTGCTGAGTCACATATTAAATCCCTTACTTTTTCCAATCTTTATTAGATATCAATAAAACTTCGTATTTAAGCTTAAGTAATCAAAATCTCTAAAATTCAAAATGTTGCTCTCTTAACCTTTTATAAATTCACTTGTGTTAATATTTACAATGCAATTTCCCAATGGAAACTATGTTTACGGTCATAACTGTGCGATTTTTACTATTGAGTAATTTTACACTAAATTTAAGTTAAGTTTTGATATTATACTAGTGCATAGCAGACAAGACGATTCTATTGAGGTATTACAAATCATAAGTCGAAGATCAATGAAAAACACAAAAGAAATATCAAATAAACGAAACCGGAAAAAAAAACACAAAAACGACAAAAAAGAATAATTGTTGGGAAAGGAAGGCGGATAACACTATGATGCAAGATAAAATAACGTTGTTCACCATTCACAAATAAAATACGTATTGTAGCTCAAGAAAATGCAAATAGGATGAAGTAATTTTGAGACGTCCGTATTGTATGAAGGAAAGACCAAGATGTATCCGTGGTTATTATTTAGACTGATTTTAATGGCGTATGCCACTGATGGTGGAAGTTTCGTCCCCGAGTGTATCCCCAGCCCAGTAGTCAACACTTTGGTGTTGACATGAATATCAATAATGTGGTCATTTTTATAAATTTCCTGTTTACAAAACTTTGGATTTTTCGAAAAACTATGGATTTTCTTTCCCCAGGCATAGATTACGAATTTGGTTATACTTTTTGGACCTTTTGGATTATAGCTCTTCATCTTTTATATATGCTTTGGATTTCAAATATTTTGGCCACGAGCATCACTGAAGAGACATGTATTGTCGAAATGCGCATCTGGTGCAACAAAATTGGTACCGTTGATTTTATTACTACCACTGGGTCGATGTCTCTGCTGGTGGACTATTAGTCCCCGAGGGTATCACCAGCCCAGTAGCCAGTACTTCGGTACTGGCATGAAAATACGGATTTTTTTGTGTTATTAAAATTTGCTGTTACAAAATATTAGAAATTATTATAAATTAAGGAATGTATCTCCCTCATGCAAAGCTCTGATTCCTTTCACGAATTTGGTTATACTTTTTGGACCTTTTGGATTATAGCTCTTCATCTTTTATATATGCTTTGGATTTCAAATATTTTGGCCACGAGCATCACTGAAGAGACATGTATTGTCGAAATGCGCATCTGGTGCAACAAAATTGGTACCGTTGATTTTATTATTACCTTAGCCGTATTTGGCACAACTTTTTGGAATTTTGGATCCTCAATGCTCTTCAACTTTGTACTTGTTTGGCTTTTACATATTTTGATATGAGCGTCACTTATGAGTCTTATGTAAACGAAACGAGCGTCTGGCGTACTAAATTATAATCCTGTTATCTTTGATAACTATTTGATACATAATGTAAAGCTTAAACGAGTAAGAAATAACAAAATATCTGATGACTATCTTAAAATACCGTGTCAGCATATTTTAAATACAGCATTTAATGTTATCAATGGGAACATCTAAGCAATCGTTTATGCAGTTGTCAATTCTAATTCTATGCTCTGTCTTTCAATGAAAATACCGTATCTATAAAATGAACATTGCATATTGCCTCGATGTATGAAGTTGGAGAAATATACATCCATACTTTTCTTATCTTGCATAAAAAGGAACTGGAGTTTTTTCCTTTGAGTTTGGTTTCCCTTGGAATATTAATTCTGAATCACAATACGCTATATTCTGATAATTAACTCTACAGATCATACATAATGGTGAACAGTGTCATTTATAAAAGGAGAGTTCATCTAGTTTGTAGTCATTTTATTCACTGTTGAAAACCATAAAACCAAGATTCAATACTTATAGTCATCCGATGCTTCAGTAAATGATACATTTTGGTCAGTCAACGATTGCCCATCTTTCAGAGCTTGTTATTCAATGAATAATTTTTTTCTGATGACGAGAAAGACAACAATGTTGGACACTCATATAACTAAATATGCAAAAGCGACAGCTTAAAGTTGCCTGTTTTAGACATAGGAATATGTGGTCAATGAGAAAACTCTCCATCCAAATAACAATTTATAAAAGTAAACCATTATACAGTTGGGTGCATTACATAAAGTAAATGCAATTTAACGCGACGTACACATATTTCGTTAGTTAACTTTAAATTTCGCGTTTACTAGTAAACGCCCGTTTACTTCAATTACGTTAACGCGGTCAAAATGGAAAGTTCTAATGTCTACTCGAGTAAACGCTCGTTTACTCTGTGTCTGTTTAGTCAGTAGTAAACAGCCGTTTTCTTCAGATTTCACAAGTTTAATTTTAAAGTAAACGGGTGTTTACTACAGATTTCTCTATTGTTTTTGTACGTGTACTTGAAAGTAAAAGCCCGTTTACTTTTCGCGTTAAATAATTGGGTATATTATAAAATAATAGCCGTGTGCATTTATTTATGTTGTTAAAATGACTTAATATTTTACGTATTTGTAATTAAACTTTAACATACAAAAACACTTTTTATAAGAAATACAAACATTTATTAATTGCAGAAAAAATTGCCCGTTTACTATTTATGTCTGCTAAAATTCGGAGTTTACGCAGAGTTAACGCGGCGTTTACATGAAGTGCACGCAAGTAAACGCCGCGTTAACTTTTTATGCCCGTTTACATGTAATGCTTAGTCTGCACCCAAGTGTAGGTTTGCCTATATTCGTCTATAAAAGAGGGACAAAAGATACCAGAAGGACAGGCAAACTCATAAATCGAAAATAAACTGACAACGACATGGCTAAAAATGAAAAGGACAAACAGACAAACAATAGAACACATGCAACAACATAGAAAACTTAAGAATAAACAACACGAACCCCATCAAAAACTAGGGGTGATATCAGGTGCTCCGGAAGGGTAAGCTGATCCTGCTCAACATGTGGCACCCGTCGTGTTGCTTACGAGATTACAAATCCGGTAAATAGTCTAACTCGGTAGGTCACATTAATGAAAAGGAAGGGGTTTGTATTTACGACGCAAGGAACATTTACGATATCATTTGTGAAACGGTTATTCCATAACGGTCAAGCTGAATTGAGCCCCATGGGAGTATTCATTTCCAAAAAAATAGTCCTGATAACAGGAAGAATATATAAAAAACATAGATTTTTTTATTTGATACATCATGAACAATACCATGAAGCACTACTGAACTAGTTACTGTACGGACAGTCAAGAATATAAACAATTAATCAATCAATGGAGTATACATTCTATCTTAATTCTACCTCAATTAATCCTCTTTTTACCTTAGATACACATTGAAAATGCAACTGTTTTCCTTATTGTTGCCTACTCCGTAAACTGTCCTAATTCAACCAGACTGTTTATGATATCAATAGAGTAAGTCCTTAGAAATAACTTCTTAATACATTTTCAGCATAACACAGCCTAAATTACAAATATTTCAGTTGAAAATATTCGTCACAACTTGAAGTCTTACGTCTCCAATTGAATCAATCATTGGTCTAGGAAAAATTACTAATGACTTAGATTTTGGTACATTGTATACAATTAAGCTCATATTGGATTCCTTGAATAAGTTTTGTATCAGTTTCAACCAACTTGCATAACTGTTGATAACTCTGAATTTCTCTATTGTCATTTTTTTTAATAGCTATATATAGGCATCGATACTGTAATTTCTAAATTTACCACTTTAGATAACAACAAAAAATTTACATAACAAGTTATGTGTGATATTAGTACTTTATTGTTCTATTTTACAATTTGACGATGACCGTCTTTAAACGGGTATTATTTGTGGTTTTCTTGCCAACCGATATTTCACAAATAAATTCATGATCATTCGAAATCCTTTTCGAATAAATTTTAAGAACAAAATTAAATGTGATTCAAAATTAAAATATTGTAAATATCCATAATACAGCTCCGTAACCTAGCTTAGTTCTCAAAAAGGCACGACTAGAGTCTTTCGTTGGTTCAGATGTATAAATAAACTCATCATAGATACCAAAATTGAAAATTTGTATCCCTAATTGACACGCATTTCGCCTCCAAAAGACTATTTACTAGTGAAATCGAAAACAGTTACAATGGCCAAATAGTGTACGAAGTTAAGGAGCATTGAGAACCAAACATTACTAAACGTGTTGCTAAATACAGGAACGTAATCTATTCCTGAGCCTTAGTATTTCAAAAATTTAATTTTGATATAAAAGGGGCAAAAGATATATGAGGGACAGTCAAACTCACAAATAAACTGAAACGCCACGGCAAAAATATAAAAAGACAAACAGACAAGTATTAGTTCTCAAGACACCACATAGAAAACTAAATCTAAGCAACACGAACCCCACCATAAAATGGGGGTATACTCAGGTGCCCCGAAAGAGGAAGCAGATCCTTTTTCACATGTGGCACACGTAGTTTTTTTATGTTATTACAGATTTAGTAAATAGTCTTCTTCGGTAGGTCATATTGTAAACAGTTAATTTATAATTACTGATAATACAATATCAATGATAATGAGGTAAACACAGAAGTGCTGACTACAAGTCTGGTGATACCCTCGGGAAACAATAACTTCACCAGCAGTTGCATCGACCAATTAGTTGTAAATAAACTCATCATGAATACCAGATATATTGCAATTTTGTATTTCCGGTAGACGTGCGTTTCGTACACAAAAATCATCAGTGACGTTTTAATACAAAAAGGTCAAAAAGGTGAAATAAAATACGAAGGTGAAGAGCATTGATAACAAAACACTCCTAAATAGGTTGCAAAATACAGCTTAACTAATCTGAATCTAAGGTAGAAAAGCCTCATTCTTTCAAAATTCTAAGTTTTGTAAACAGTTGTTTTATACAATCATGCTATAATTATTACAATATCAATGATAACTAGATCAACACAGAAGTGCTGGCTACTGGGCTAATGATACCCTCGGGAAACAACAACTCCGCCAGTAAGGCATCGACCCAGTTGTTGTAAATAAAATCATTATAGATACCAGGATTTAGATTTTTCAGTTGCGCCATACGCACGTTTCGTATACAAAGGAATCATCAGTCACGCTCGAATCCAAAACAGTTAACAAGGCCAAATAAAGTAGGGATTTGAAGAGCATTGAGAACCAAAAATACATAAAAAAATTGCTAAATACAGCTAAGCTCTTCTGTTCCTGAGGTAGAAAATAATTAACAAAAATCAAAGTTTTGTAAACAGATAATTTATAATTGGTTACACTCTGGGAATAAAAACACCACAAGCAGTTGCACCAACCCAGTGCATGTAAGTAAATACTTTGCGTTTTCGAAAAGATTAGTTGTTCAAAATATGTGATATGTAGAACCCGTAAAAAAGTGATTGAAGTTGATCTTTAATTAACTCCCAGCTTGATGTTTTATCCACAATTCTATACAACTGATAATAAGCGTTGACGTCTTAAACATAAAGCTTCACGTGAGGACCCCATGATCTGAATATGTTTTTACGTTCTATTATCAAATTCCTCCCATCATATTATGAGATGAAATTTTTATAAATGCATATTTGTTTTAGCTATAGATTAATTAATCAGCAGAAGATCACCAACAGGGCTTCAATGTAGCGAGAAATTCCCTTCAGCTTGCCCCTAAACAAATATATACTAGTTCAGTGAAAATGAACGCCATACTAATTTCCAAATTGTACACAAGAAACTAAAATTCAAATAATACAAGACTAACAAAGGCCAGAGGCTCCTGTATTGTGACAGGCGCAAAAATGCTGCGGGGTTAAACATGTTTGTGAGATCTCAACCCTCCCCCTATACCTCTAACCAATGTAGAAAAGTAAACGCATAACAATACGCACATTAAAATTCAGTTCAAGAGAAGTCCGAGTCTGATGTCAAAAGATGTAACCAAAGAAAATAAACAAAATGATAATAATACATTAATAACAACAGACTACTAGCAGTTAACTGACATGCCAGCTCCAGGCTTCAATTAAACCAATGTTTGACACAAAATGACTATCAGCTCAAAAAAAGAAGATGTAGTATATGATTGGCAATGAGACAATCCTCAATGAGAGACAATACGACTAAGACCAGACAAAGCTGTTCGCAATGCGATTGAGGTGACCGTGATATGATTACGTTCCGACAGTACCTGATCATCCCGAGTATGCCGACAGTTTTAGAACGGATAACTTCCGTCAGCGTCTGTTCACTGTTTTGTCACTATCTGATCTCTGTCGGATTACATTCGGTAGAATAGGGACGCAGTCGTGACAGACTCGGTCGAATTTTACCTGGCGAAAGATACAAATCGGATTAGAAGCGGATTTAGAACGGGATTATCGGGATAGATTCGCTTGGAAACCGTGGAATATCGACGCTTCCTGAATTATATCTGATTGTTGTCGTGATTAAAAAACAATGTTTACAAATTTTAACTAACGTTTGAATTTCCATCCACGATTCATAGGATCTTGATCAGACTTTTAAATTTTTTTAATCGGGAATGGTCCTGTCAAGGACGGCAGTAAACATCGTGAATGTGTGACCCCAGCCTAACCGACTTAATCGTTAAAAATATAACAAAATGACATACTTAGATGCATTTCGAGGAATTGAATTGCTGTCAAGGTAGAAAATTGATAAAGCGTAAATCAGTCACGTGACTGTCTTGTCATACCTAATGTTATGCAAGAATCCTCACAAGTTGATTAAATATAATAATAGTAGATACACACATTCTATTACTGTCATTTAACTAAAACAATCAGGAATATATATTCTCAAAATGCATTAACTGGTATTGTTCAAACATAATGAAATATAGATCGCCATTCCACATACATCTGGTAAGTGTTATATCCATCTTATATTACAATATAATAAAAGTAAAGCACAGCATCCAACATGATAGTAGCGAAACAAGTTTATATATCGATCATACGAGGTTTACTTTGAAATACTTCGTTGTGGTTCGAACTATAATTGTGCCAATAATGTAGCCATTGGTGTAATCACAAGTTTGATTTATGGACGTTCTAATGTTAACTGAAGATATTTCACCTCACCAAAAACATGTCTTGATAACCGTATTATTTTTTTAATGCAATAAAATTTCGAATATGCCTGCAAACTTTCCAAACTGATGACACGAAATTAAGTCAACATAATCACCCTAGTTTTCAAGATAAAACTAGCAAAAAAACCCCAAGATTGTTGATAAAAATATTCTATTTCGGTTTTTATCTCTTTTGATATAACAAAAAATAACAGATCCGTAATTGATGTGGTAGAGTTTACTTATTTTCATTAAAAAATACAAATAAATAAGGATTCCAGTTTAATTGTGTTGTTTTTTTATTGTATTTGTATTGATTCAAACATTTTAAATTAAGGTCTTTATTGCGCCGTATAAGGCAATTTAACAGTTAAATAAAAGTTTACTGTTATACTTTAAACTGGACTCAGTTATATGCTCTAAAACAAATGCTCTAAGATAAGCTAAAAATAGTTCGATATTATAATCGGGTTTTTTATCAGTGAACGTAGTATATTGATTACTGGTAAAATATTAAGCCAGTAATTCTGTTATCACACATTTCTTAAAATTTTGCCTAAACTTTTTCAGACACTTAAAAAAAAGATTAAAGAGTCATATCATTTTAATTCCCATTCTGATATACAACTGTTGGTCTATTGAATAACGATCCCATTTTTTATAGGGTTTTAATAATATATCACCAAAAGTGGAATTAAAGAAACAATAGACACAGCTTCCCCCGCCTTGTTTTTAGAAATTTAACTTGCATTTGACATAATCAATAATCTCAATACCAGAATCTGTGTCAAAACAAGACGATTTTAATTTCGAATTATCAATTTTCCCCACCTTAATTTTGAAATTGTCCCCACCTTAACACTAATATTCCAACTTCACCTGCATATTGGATATATATTTACCAACGCATTCGATATTAAATAGCCTAAAGCTGCTACTTAAACTAGATTTAACACCAGTGTTTTAGGAAAAGTTTAGGAAATTTTGCTGGCATTGTGTTGTCTTCTGCTCTTTGTATCGGTTTGTTGTCACCTAAACATTCCCCCTTTCCATGTTTTGTCAAGGAACTTGAAAAGTGCATCGGAAAATATTAAGACCTTGTTGATACATAATTCGTACAAATTTCACAAACAACTTATGATAGTCTAAACGTATAGAATCTAAGTACTGGCGTTGTTAATCATGTTTATTACGCATTAAAGGATTCCTTTTTGAATTTGTTTTAATTATTTTTGCTTTACTGTTTAGAACATTTTTGGTAAAATTCTTTTGACGTGGCTCGCTATTTATACATTCATTATGTGTGTTTTTCTTTTGATGGTCTATTAATCTAGTCTTGGTATCTATGATGAGTTTATCTACATACCATTGTTTTCATTTTCATTATTTTATTTATTAAGTTGCATAACATAATGTTGGCTGTAACTAAATCCTTATTTTTGACATGTTTCTTTTAATGTCTGTTTTGAAATTTAAAAATTATCATCGCAATTCTAAACACAATTGCTATGAAATTGTTGCATGTGGGCATAGAATGTAAGGGTCTATATGTATTTCATAAACGGGGAGTTGATAAGCGATGGATTTAAGAACACATGACATGATTTAGTCTAATGCTTAGTCCGTTTCTGTGTGTGTTACATTTAAATGTTGTTTCGTTGTTCTCCTCTTATATTTAATGCGTTTCCATCAGCTTTAGTGTGTTACCCCGATTTTATTTTTTGAACAGCAGTATAATACTGTTGCTTTTATGTATAGTGATATCATTATTATTAATAATGGAATTAAGGGAGCCCTGAAGATCTAACTACAGTTTAGACAAAATGTCATGAACGGACATATATTAACAGGTATCTCCCTTCCTCTGAGATCAGAAAAGAGAAATATTGCCAGATTAAACCTAGGCGTAAAATGTAATATAAAGAGGTGATCAATTCATGGCCAATAAGCATGCTCAATTAAACTCCGACATACAAAAGCGGCTGTCAATATTTGAAATTTGATCTCTGTGAAAAAATAAACAAAATTAAGGTATAAAGCATTATCAGTGAAATCTTCGGACAACAAATTTATAATTCATTCGAAGTGATCTATACTTGGATATCATCATCATACATTAGTCGTAAATTTTCGAGAGAATACAGGGGGTATATTATGATATCTTTACATGGACTTTAAGACACCTTCATATAACATTATCAAAAAGGTATCATATCAGTGTTTACATACAATCCTGATAAAGCACAACTAGGTAAACAGATATCTAGACAGCCTAGATATGATAATGTACTTCATAGAAACTAAGGGAAACAGGTTATTTCACGTTAAGTAACAACTAACGTAGTAAGGTTTTTGTTCAGAATACATATCTCTTATAACTATATATATATATAAACGTATAAATATAAATATCTAAATTGAAAACTACGTTCAAACCTATGACTGCGTTGGATAAAAACCGCAATTTTTATTCGTGTGCATGTCAAACAAATTTCGTTGTAGAAGGGTCTTAAAACAGCACAAACAACATTTTCCAAAAGACCAAAAGAGTGAAAAAGTATATTCAAACAAAACGCATTTGACTAACAGGTCGAACAACTGATGTTCTTTGACCCTGCTGACTGCCATTGGCGATTGCCAAATAAAATTGATCACAAGATGTAACAAAATGGATCTTAATATAAATTTAATACGTCACAGAAAAAAAAAATTGTTAACTTGTGGTCAGGATGTTGTGCCACAAACATTCGGTGTCAATATTTCTTTAGTACACCATATCCGGATTTCGACAATAAATGTCTCTTCAGTGATGTTAGGGATCGAAACGGTATTTGGAAGGCCATATAAATAGTACCCTCATTTTTTAGAGAAAGTACCCTTATTTTTAGATCAACTCTTGAATTTTAAGAGTCAATATATAGGATGAACGGATCATATAAACCGGAGGGAAAATATGATACATGCCCAAACAAAAAATATAAACGAGTCTAAATTGAAAACTACGTTCAAACCTATGACTGCGTTGGATAAAAACCGCAATTTTTATACGTGTGCATGTCAAACAAATTTCGTTGTAGAAGGGTCTAAAAACATATATATATATATATACATACTTTTTGCTGAAGACCTCTTTACTCTCAGTGACACATATCAACATTTAAAATTAAGATCAACAAGTCAATTCAATTTCCATTTTCGCACAAGGAAGACTATTCAATTGTACACAATATACGGTTTAACATGCTGTTATAATTTACCAATGTACAAAACTTATTAATCGTATAAGAGAACAAACCACAACAACAAAAAATGAAGCATTGTTTACATTTTCTTCTTTAAGAAAAGAAGTTTAAAGGTGTCAAACAAATAGTTAAGTCTAACTGTGCTTTTTTATCAATAACATGCATTTAAGAACCAGGCAGTGTGCTATATACATGTGATATATGGGGGGTTTCAGATTTTATCTATATTTGGCCTAGTAGAAGCAACAAATGAATTCTGCTCAAAAAATAATTTTGAGTGGCAAAATATGAGTGGTTGCCATGGTAACGGACACACAATTTTTTGGCTGTTAAGCGTTGTAAAATCTTTCAAAAATCAGCTAAATCACAACATTTCAAAGCCTGATTATGAATAGAGTCATGCATTTTTCATTAATTTTCATATGTAACATTGATAGATCATGGTTTAAGCTTCATTTTAGTGAAGATTGCATGTCAACCAAATTTTTTATTTTTTTGTAAAATTTTGTGAAAAAATGCATATTTTCAACTTTTCTGAAATTGGGATTTTTGCTGAATTACCACATTTTCTCCGGTGTTTTTCAGAAAAGTGCAAATGTGTACAGAATAGTTAGCACTGTAGTTATGAAGTTTGGATACTACTTTACCAAATTTCATAGAAAAAGGTGTGGGATTTTTTATAGTTTTATCACCATAGCAACCGATTTTTTCCTTGGAAACGGAATTTTCATTTGCAGAATATTGCAGTTTAAGAGCTTAAATGTCATGAATTTTTCATAACCGATAAGAAAAATACATAAAGGCTAACGCAAACTTTAAATTACAATCGTCAAGTGTTGTTTACTTCAATTGTTATCCCGGAAAGACATGTTATCCATAGCAACATCCACTAAAAAACTGCATAATTAGAAATTTATGTAAAAAAAATATATAAATAAAGGGTTTAAATTTGAATGTGCTTTTATTCTTTGCTTCACTAACAGTCTTGTCTGGGATTTTTTCTTCAGATTTTCAATAAATGTAATATGTCATGAAACATTAGGGGGGGGGATTGGAAAAAGGGTGAGGGTGGTAAGTTGATTTTTTTAAATGTTGCATACAAGTAGATATTTGAACAGATAATTGCGTTTCGTAGTCCAAAGAAACATTGGTTTTCGAACTTTAACTTCAGTTTAAGTTAATAGAAATCTATGAAATTTAAACACACGGTTATTTGCCACATAAAGAAGGTTGGGATTGATTTTGACAGTCCTTTTAGTTTAGGAATTAGGGGCCAAAAAAGGGCCCATTTAGACATTTGTCTTGGTTTTTACACAATAACTTCAGTATAGGTAAATAGAAATCTATAAAATTCAAACACAATGTTTAAGAACACAAAAGAAAGATTGGGTTTGATTTTGGGAGTTTTGGTCCCAAAAGATTAGGAATTAGTGGTCAAAAAGGGGACCAATTAAGCATTTTTCTTGGTTTTCGCACCATAACTTTAGTATAAGTAAATAGAAATCAATGAAATTTTAACACAAGATTTATAACCATAAAGGAAGGTTATGGCCCCAATAGTTTAGTAGTTAGGGACCAAAAGGGTCAAAATTTACCTTTGTTTGATTTCATCAAAAATTGAATAATTGGGGTTCTTTAATATGCCGAAAACTGTGAATGTAGATTCTTAATTTTTGGTCCCGTTTTCAAATTGGTCTACATTAAGGTCCAAAGGGTCTAAAATTAAACTTACTTTGATTTTAACAAAAAATTAATTCTTGAGGTTCTTTGATATGCTGAATCTAACCATGTATTTAGATTTGGGATATAGGACCATAATAGGTAAGTTTAAGTTCTTAGACTACATTCATTCTGTGTCAGAAAACTATGTTGTGTCAACTATTTAATCGCAATCCAAATTCAGAGCTGTATCAAGCTTGAATGTTGTGTCCATACTTGCCCCAACTGTTCAGTGTTCGAACTCTGCGGTCGTATAAAGCTGTGCCGTGTGGAGCATCTGGTATAAGGTTGACAGATGATGAACTTCATGGGATTGCAATAGCCGGGCCAACCTGGCTTATGTAAAGGCAAGATATATATGGCCCTAACAAATGTAAGAAAATTCTTAATTTCTTATGGCACACATCCGTCTGAGGTGTTATTCCACCAGCATAAGTGACAAAATTGACCCATAACATAATATTAACAAACCAATAATAAAGTCATTTGGTCAAAGCATTTCTAAACTGAAACTGAAGTGTGATGGACGGGTGGATATAGACGGACAGGCAAATTGAACACATTTTAAGTTGGTGGTGATTTTAAAAATAATAATAGGCAATGGATGATAGCTAATATCGCAAGTCCAGTATACTGGAATCCTCTTAATATATACATGTAGCTATTAACATATCATTTATGACTGCTTTGTTGTACTACTATCCCGCAAATGAAATTCAGGATCTCCGAGATAGCCAAATAGAATACATCTGCTAAGTTGGAATTGTGCTAATCCCGGTAAAATAATTACGCTATTACCGGCAAAACTATCAAATCAGAATTATCAAGCAATATAATTGTATCAATAAGGAATCATTCCTTACTATGCGTCGTTCTACATATATCTCACAAGTTCTTGATATCGATAACATAATATCTTGTGGTGTGTGTGTATGTGTGTGTGTTGGGAAGGGGAATTCAGCTGAAGCACACTTCTTATCCTTCTGAAATCTCCCTCCTCTCCTGTAAGATAGTAAACCGGTAGATAGAGGTATCAATTTTTTAGGATGAATCTTCAAAAAAAATGTTTTGTTATTCTCAAAGGTTTTTTTTTAACCTTTAATTATACATGAATTACGCCCTTATTTTCTGTATCTGTCTCTGTAACCTTTACAAAAGACTGCATTAATCCCGAGATTTGGAATGGAACCACTAAGCTGAGAATGTCTGCATTAATACAATATTAATAACAATAATAATTTGAATACAAATTCCACAGATTCAATTAAACTGCAACACTAGACACAGCGCAGTACATACTAATCTTATTTTTCTTTGTAATTATCAATGTTTTCTAGTCCCAACAAGTTGTAAACATTCATGAATACAAGACTTAAGTGTCCCATGTGAAATAAAAAAGTAAATATCCAGTGTCCCACTCTTTGTAAACACATTTGCTTGATTCAAGGAACAAGGGCAAAACTAAAATAAACACTTTCGTGCCGCAATTTTTATTTTTTGGGGGGGCGGGGGTTGTAGTAGGTTTAACCCATGTTCGTCAGTTCATTAGTTGTCACAAAGTTGGTTTCTATTTTATAATGTTTTATGCCTCAATCAAATCTTATGAAACATTTATACACAGAGATCAAGTTTGAATTTTATTGGTGTCACTGTTAACTGTATAATTTGCCTTATATGGCCTGGTTACCTAAAGAAATTTCTAAAAGTTACCATTTAATCTTAGGAGAACCTTTCTGGAGCCCTCTTTTCGTCATCAATACACTACTATATTTTTCGACTTTCATGTAGATTTGTTTCTATCTTTTCGTAATAATGGCATGTAACCGAATCATTAACAATTATACCACATCTTCTTTCTTTTAAATTAACAGAAAAGATTAAAAAAAAAATCTACATGAAAGTCGAAAAATATAGTAGTGTATGCATGACGAAAAGAGGGCTCCAGAAAGGTTCTTCTAGGATCAGATGGTAACTTTTAGAAATTTCTTTAGTTAACCAGGCCATATAGATTACATGTCATTATTCCGACAGCCCATTGGTCCGACAGTCCATTAGTCAGACATCTCATTGGTCGGACAACCCATAAGTCCAAAAAGGTATTTGTCCGACAGCACATTAGTCAGATAGCCAATTAGTCTGACAACTCATTAGTACAATAACCCAATAGTCCGACAATCCATTGCTCCGACAGCCCAATACTCCGACAATCCATAAGTCCAACACGTATCAAGTCAAGCAAGGATAACAGGATAACAAAAAAATGTCTGTCTGTATTATTACATTTAGGTACAAAAACATGTTTTTAAAGAAATAACTCCGTATATACAAATGTATAACATCAGGCTTAGATAGTTCGAATACTTTCTATATACTCAATTCGAAATATGTATATAGAATAACACAGAACAGAATATTTCATTTTTCCAAATTAAAGGGTCTATAAAGAGCAAAAACACAATCAGTGATGGTGCAAACTACTGATGATACCTCGCCCAAATATTTCGTTGTTGAGTTTTGAATCTGAAAAAGCATCACACAGTATAGCTGACTAATATAAACCCCGAAACCAATTTTCAGAAATCATGGTACTTTGTTGTAGTTCTTCAGAAAAATATGACGATATTTTTTTAACTTGGCTGTCATGTGCAACGTGTTCGGTAAACAGGAAGTTGTTGAGTGATGAATATGAAAACTTATCACACGATATAGACGACTTTAATAAACCTTTCAGAAATCCTTGTAATGTAGTTAATGAAAAAGATCAACGAAAATATTCATGGGACGGAGGGATGAACTGAACGGTTGGAAGGACGGACAGACAAACAGAGGCAAAACAGTATACCCCACTTTTTTGAAGCGGCGGTATAATGATTGGAACAACATAAAGACTTTACAACAATAATAATATGATATAAATATCTTTATAGCACCATAAGCCTCAGTCACAATCGGAGCCAAAACAAAGTAGAAAAAAACAAACTATATTTATCATATAACAGTCAGTATCAAGATATGTACTACATAATTCAAAAGAACTATTTTTTTTAACAATACAATCGTCAGTATCCCCCATAATAGTCAAGTATTCTTGTGTTAACATCGAGATGTGCTAGAAATGTACTGAAATAGTTCCTCCCTCAAATTGGTATGAAGTGAGCATTCGATTGAAAAATGACACTCATCCGCAACTCTATCAGCTGTACATTACGATTTTTCAATTCTTAATGCAATGGGTGAGCACCGATTCTTAACTAACATATACACTACCTTTCTTAAAATCTAGGGAAGCGTATAAGCGCCACACATTTTTTAATTTTTTTCTTCCAATGTTTGCGCTACAACGCAAACCTTTGCGAAATAATGCAAACCTTTGTTTTATCTTATTTCTTATTTAAAATTCAAAGGAAGCCGTTATTATTAATAGAGGAGGCTGTATATATGTGTTACTATTGTAGTCATTGCAAAGTAAAATCCTTGAATAATTAGATCATAATTAGATCATATCATAAACTTCAATAATGAGCAGAATATTATAGAAAATGTGGTATGAATGCCAATAAGAAAACTCTTTATCTAAGTCACTACTCCTAAAAGTAAACCATCATAGGCCAAAGTACGGTTTTCAACATGGAGCATTAGCTTACACTGCATGAACAACATACTATAAAGCCCCCCCCCCCAGAAATGGTATCCTTGTTACTACTAGTATAAATATATTACAAAGAAAATAGAGAAAATTGCGGTTATACGGAAAAACAAAAATCAACCCTGCTAATATAGCTATAACCGAATAAAATATACTACCAAAGTAAGCTCTCGTTTGTGTAAAGTAGGTTGGCAAGAAATATATATAGAATGAAGATGTGTTATTAATAAAATTATGTTCTCTCTATTCATGCTATTTAAATTGCTATCCAAGCATCTTAAAAATACTTCATTATATCGAAATGAAAATTCAATTACTTTCTATCAAAGAATCTTGATCATATTCTGAGATTTAAAAATAAAATGTTTCCTTATAAAAAATTCATTTTAAGCAGAAAGATAAATTTGTCCATTTGACTTGGAGTTTCACAATTGTATGACATTATTTTGGATCTTTCAATTTAAATACAAGTGAATATCGATAGGGGATCAATAAGGGAACCAAAAGAGTAAAAAAAATATACAGATCAATGTGCTTGATTTCGAGATATTAGCCATTGGAATTTTGGCGGGAAAATATTCTCTCATGACTTTTCATAGCTACTTCATTGACAAGTTTACATTCTCAAAACTATCAAAGAATAAATTGAATTTTATAAGACTTTTACAGATTGCTTATCATTATACATGTAAAAGATTTATAAAAAGATAAAGGGGGTCAATGCCATTTTTTTAAGGTATTCAAATGAATAAAACCTGAGGTTTCGGAAATCTGTCAAAAAATCAAAATCATGACAAGCGAACTGCAATGTACCTTAACTAACCTCTGAAGCTAAACCCAAGTTATAGATTATCTATCTTATATGAAATGTCTGGGAAAAAAAATGATTTTATTTATAATCAGGCTCTCCGACCAAACATAATCTTTTCAAGAATCTACATGTATGTTATCTTTAAAAAATTAAGCTACCACCCCCTTTTTTTCTAACCTTTCAACCATAATATTACATTATATATTACATTTGTTGAACCTTATGAAATTAATAAAATAGACTGTAAGTGAAGCAAAGCAGTCATATTCGGATTAGAAAATAAACACCCTCTATTTATGTATTTTTTTACAAAAATTTCTATTTATGCAATTTCAAAGGGGATTTTGCAAAGGATAATATGTGTTTCCGTGGTAACGATTGAAGTCAACAACACTTGACGATTGTAATTTAAAGTTTGCGTTAGCCTTTGTGTATTTTTCCTATCGGTTATGAAAAATTCAGGACATTTAAGCTCTTAAACTGCAATATTCTGCAAATGAAAATTCCGTTTCCAAGGAAAAAATCGGTTGCTATGGTGATAAAACTATAAAAAATCCCACACATTTTTCTATTAAATTTGGTAAAGTAGTATCCAAACTTCATAACTACAGTGCTAACTATTCTGTACACATTTGCACTTTTCTGAAATACACCGGAGAAAATGTGGTAATTCAGCAAAAATCCCACTTTCAGAAAAGTTGAAAATATGCATTTTTTCACAAAATTTTAGAAAAAAATTACAAACTTGGTTGACATGCAATCTTCACTAAAATGAAGCTGAAACCAAGTTCTATCAATGTTACATACGAAAATTAATGAAAAAGGCACGATTTGATTCATAATCAGGCTCTGAATTGTGGTGATTTAGCTGATTTTTGAAAGATTTTACCATGCTTAACAACCAAAAAATAGAGTGTTTGTTACCATGGCAACCACTCATATTTTCCCACTCAAAATTATTTTTTGAGCATTTTTCATTTATTGCTTCGTGTAGACCAATTATAGAAAAAATCTGAAACCTTCATGTATCGCACTCTGCCTGGTTCTTACAAAGAGCTGTACAAAAAAAAGTCGACGATATGGGCCGTCTTGACCTTTTTGTAGGTTATGAATGATTCTTCCATTGTTGAAGACCCTACATCAACTTATATGATGTAAAAAGGGAATAAAAGCCTTGTTCATTGATATTTTTTTTTATCTATTGTGTGCGATTTTGTCCCATGAACATTTATTCCGTATCCTTTTATTTTCTATAACATGACTGACTTTTATCTTATGTATTAAAAGTGAAATAATTAAATAGCAAGGCATCGATTTACATGTACATATGACTTTTCTGCATTCATAACTTTGTTACGACACTAAAGTGGTTCTCTCAGACGTTTAATGTTTGGTTTTGAACAATATTTTACTTCACCTGTGATTAAGCCATCCATCTGGTTTGATTCGGTTGCTTATGGTTAATAAAGGAAACTTATATAAGCCGTGTTGATAAGACATATCTGGATCAAGTGTGCAATCCATGAGCGCAAATAACATCGATTTCGATAGTTATTAACATTCTGTGATTAATTTAATTGTTCCCTAGAATATTCCTTTACATATGTTAGAGCGTATATCCTAAACGTACACAGTACTCTACCAATAGGATGACCACAAACTCGAAAAATGCATTATTGGAATGTAAGATATATATAAGCTATTAGATTAGGAATTGAGGCAACAAATACCAAAATACCATTTCAAACTCACAAATTGGCATTAAAAAAAGAAAATTGAATAGAAAGCAAATAAGTACACAAAAATTTCATGTAAAATTCAAGACTAAGAAAAATGAATCCAACTTCCTCGTCCTACTTTGGACGTAGTTGGGTCGATGCCTCTTGCTGGTGGACTATTAGTCCCCGAGGGTATCACCAGCCCAGTAGCCAGTACTTCGGTACTGGCATGAAAATACGGATTTTTTGTGTTATTTAAATTTGCTGTTACAAAATATTAGAAATTATTATAAATTAAGGAATGTATCTCCCTCATGCAAAGCTCTGATTCCTTTCAGGAATTTGACTATACTTTTTGGACCTTTTGGATTATAGCTCTTCATCTTTTATATAAGCTTTGGATTTCAAATATTTTGGCCACGAGCATCACTGAAGAGACATATTTTGTCGAAATGCGCATCTGGTGCAACAAAATTGGTACCGTTGATTTTATTAAGAGAGAGTGACCATAGCTTGATTGCAAGCGAGTACAAGTGTGATGATGAAGTCATATGCTGGAATTTATCATGTTGTAGTCCTCTGGTCGTTGAAGGTTATCAGTAATTCTAAGAGTTCGGAATCACGTTTTAAGGGTTCAGTTCCATTAACAACTTTCAAATAACAGGAAGATAGATATCATCACTGGAATTTTACGCGAAACTGCATATTTACTTATGGATCGTGACATACTATGAATGACAAAATTATTTTATTCAATAGTAATTCTTTTTCTGTTAAGTCTGTTTTTTATGTTATACATTTGACGTGAAACTGTACGTATGCATCCCGTCATACTTTGAACCACACATTATTTTATTTATTATTGTTACATTAAGTGTTGAGTCTGTTGTTTGTTATATCAACTTTACGTGACTATGCATGTATGTATGCCTTCATACTTTGAAAGACAAAATTATGTTTATGTCTACCTGTGCGAATTTCAAACGCGCAATTTTACACCAGCAATGAAAACCCTCTATCCTTTACGGGTAGACTTTATATATATAAATTAAGTGGTATAAGAAAAGCAAAATGAGTATGTTAAATTTGATGTATACCTTTTGTGCTTCTTCGTTACATTTGTTGTTTTTATAGTGATATTAAGATGATAACACAATATTGACTGCTGTACCCCTATTTTTGACATTTTTACTCTTTGAGTATGTTTGTTTTGTTCATACATCGTTGACAATGTATTGGAATTTGATGCGACTGTCATACAAGTGAGAGGTTTAGCTAGCTATAAAACCAGGTTCAATCCACCATTTTCTACATTAGAAAATGCCTGTACCAAGTCAGGAATATGACAGTTGTTATCCATTCGTTTGATGTGTTTGGACTTTTGATTTCGCCTTTCGATTTTTGATTTTCCTTTTTGAATTTTCCTCGGAGTTCAGTATTTTTGTGTTTTTACTTTTTATCAAACAAGAAGACGCTGATGTACACTGGCATTTGTTTGGGCGCATTCAAAATGCAGTGCTTGTGTTATAGGTCTAAGTGAAAAAGTAGCTTAGTGATGCTGTTGTGTCAAAGTTAGTTACAAGTTTCTAATATATTTTGCACATGAAGTTTCTAATATATTTTGCACATGTTTTCAGTATTTAGACACGTAAGCTATTTTTAGTAATTATAAGTCGGTCTAGTAAAAAAAGCTAATTCGATGTTTAACTAATATATATTCAAACACAACAACCTAACAATCAGCAACATTATTGAATATGAGACACTGAAATGAGGTAGGGAAAAGTTTCTTAAATTTTGTTAGAACTGTTTAATTAATCAAAATGAAAATCCCTGACATATCTGTAAGTATGTGATAAAAGCAAGTTCGATGCTATGAGTTGTACTGTAGAATGAAGTTTCGTAGTTAAGACAGCGTTCTGTTTTAATCACTAATGCTTTTTTGGAAATCAAACTGGTTATAAAAATTTGCAATTCGTACTTGAATTCTGAATTAGTTATCAAAGGTACAAGGTACAAGGATTATAATTTAGTACGCCAGACGCTCATATTGAAATATTAATAAATATTTATAAAGCCAAACAAGAACAAAATTGAAGAGCAATTAAAATCCAAAATTCCAAAAAGTTGTGCCAAATACGTCTAAGGTTATCTACAATGTATGCCTGGGATAAGAAAATCCTTAGTTTTTCGCAAATTTAAAAGTTTTATAAACAGAGTAAATATATTTAACTTATCACCTATTAGCTCTAGTTTTTATAGACGTCTTTTTGATATTTTGTATAATTTTATAATTATTAAAATTTTAAATCTAATCATAAACTACTGAAAAATTATTCAATTCTTGGTAATTGATTGTCATTAGATTATTTCTTTGTCCTTATTTTAGCCACAGATTAATTTATTGTTTACAATTGAAAAGAAAGGAAAAAGATAGTACTTCTAGTTGAGAATTTGAATAGCAGATTTAATAGTTGAAAATCTGGAATATAAAAAGGATGATCTTGGGAAAATGGGAATAATAAGGAAATTTACAAACATGTTTCACAATGCCTGATTAACATTTTTGTTTTAATTTTTTTTTTTAAATCGCAACCCTTATGGCACACTCGTAAACGATACAAAAAAGAAAAAAATATATATAACATAAATATCAGCAGATGAAGAAATACTAAATACATTTGACATGAAATTATCGACATTCATATAAGATGATCTGCACATACTCATTAATAAAAGTATGTCGCTACATATACAATCCTGTTTTGAACAGAAGCGGTTTATGCTCATATTTTTGTCTAAATTTACTTTTTCATGCCGCTCATACCGCGACCTCACCACGATCTGAGTTTTTTTTTAGAACGCTGTGATCGTAGTGCGGTCGTGGTCTAGTGGGAGTGGGCTTAATCAATTGATGTATAAAGCGCACAAATAGTTCAATTTATCATAGCTTAAGTGCATACTGATGTTTAAAATGTATACATTGAGCCATAACTAAAGTTGAAACGACATGTTAAGGAGGCCACACACTGGAAATGTCAACGTATGAAGGTTAACTTCTATATAATTTGGTCCCTGGTGGAATGTTTTCTCGTTGGTTATTATACCACATCTTCTTATTTTTGAATTGATGTTTTATTTATTTTAATAAATGACTCTAACAAAAGCAGAAATGACCAGTCATCATAAATTAAAAACAATTTGTCTACATAACATTAGTACACTTAACCTTAGTGTCAACTCGGTTTTATTATTATTTCGAATTCTCGGTATATGTTACCATTATGTAAAGCTTAATTAATATCAAAGTGGTCTTGTGTCAAAAACACTATATATTGTCTTGTATAAAATCGCATGTCACCATATCAATTATCGATGAACTTTAAAATTCTAAAATGCATGATTGATTAATTTATCTAAAGTTGTAAACCAAACATAAAGCGACTTTGTTAACATACTTTAATCTATGCATGTATGGAAACATTCCTTCCAATCGATTTTAAAAACCAATCAGTGCGCATTCAATTGACTAATGATCATCAGTACACGTATAAGTTAGGTAAGACTTTGTTTTATGGGTCAACATAAAAAAACGACAGTCTGTACAAGAAGATAAACAGCTTTTGTTTGTCAAACTGAATATGAGGGCCGAACTTTACACTGTTGTTTTTAAGCGCACACTAGGGAGATGTACATTAACGGTACACATTGTATAACGCTAGATTCGAACGTTGACAAATTACGTATTTTGAAGTATGTTTCAAGTCAGTTGTAAGGTTTAAATGAAATCTCAAAACTTTTGTGATCAAATTTCAACATAAAAATAATATATATATCTTATTCAGTTTTATTTTGCCCTAAAAAATCAAACCACCATTTTTTTCTTTTAAATTCAAACGACAATTTGATGGATATCATGTTACAGTTGAATAAGAAATATTGGTAGTTTTTTGTCAGTTAAGATGATAGAATAGTAACAAAATCCATTCATAATGGAAATTCCTTATCAAATGGCACAACCAAAAGCCTTAACACATCAAACAAAGGGAACAACTATTGCATTTATCATGATCCTTATCCTGGTGTAGATGTTTCTGTTTGTAGAGAATGGTAGATATGACATATTTGAGTGTATACTTGTCACTAACTTGCAATAGGATTTTAAATAGTTTTTCAGTCAACAATCTTGACGAAACTGTTCATTCGAAAACTCTAGGCCTGGTGTCGATAACAGGCCTACATGGCATAATAATGGTTTTGCAAACATACGCAAAATAGTATTAGAAAAATGATAAAGATTTTGTAATGCCATTGAATAGTTTTCATAAAAAACAAATAACTATAAGATACAGACGAAAAGTACCCTTTAAAGAACTAAATTTGTTATGTAACAATAACGGAAGTTATTTCTGACAATACACTGTCGAATGTATACTTTACATATTACATGTATAATGTCGGGTTTTTCAACAACATTTAGTTCTGTGTTATACTCAACTTATGTTCATGTATAAATAACTTTTAAAGCTTTAAATGTCTTTTTTTATTTATCCCTCAATATAGTGCTTAATTAGTTATCAAAGTTACCAGGATTACAATTTAGTACGCCATCGCGCGTTTCGTCTACATAAGACTCATCAGTGACGCTCATATCTAAATATTTAAAAAGCCAAACAAGTACAAAGTTGAAGAGCATTGAGGATCCTAAACTAGCCCTACAATGGGTGCCCATTTAATTCGTTTATCCTTCCAAATATTAGAGATTTCCCTCGACTTTAGCCAATAGTATTATTATTCTATTTTCGTTGTTATTTTTGATTTCGAATGATGTTGACAGTTTTTCGTTTATCGTCGACTTATGAGTCTGAATGTTGATTTGACATTTTTCGTCTCGAGTACACATTCGATTGAAATGCTTTCCAAATTACAGGTTTTTGGCTTTAAAGTCTATAATGTCGGTGCTTAAAAGTACAATATTTGTATTTAATTATCACTAAAATTTCTACATACGCAACCAAACGACAGGTTTTAAAGTTTATTAGGTTTGAATAGATCTAGAAAAATAAGAAAAGTACAAATGCGGAATAAGATATTTCAACGAAGCGTAGGAAATTAACAATCTTATATTATACAAATACGAACGTATGTAGGAAACCTGGTAGGAACGATGTGTTCTGTATTTCATATTTCTTATTTCAAACGTGACATTTATCATTTCCAAATTTACAAGTCACAGTTCAATTTGACATTTCTCGGTTATAAGTTGACACTTCCCAGTTCAATCCTGACAGTTTCGGCGTTGACAATGTTTGTCTCTTCAAAGTTGAAATTGATAGTTCCATCTAAATGGTTCTCCTTTTAAGCTTAAAATTTCATATCGTCCCATCGAAACTTTCACTTGAAAGTTGACATTTCCTTGTTTCAACTAGACAGTTTCCAGTTCGGAGTCGACAATTAACATTTCAATTGCTATCTCCAGGCATATGGTGTTGTGATTAATCATAGTAACTTCAAACATATTAGGATATATGTGTGTGTACATGTTTAAACTCAATTGTAGGAACGAATCTAAATGTGTTGGATAATGGTCAAACAAAGACACAGGGTAGCAAGATGTATCTATAAGTATGTATCTCACTATTTATATAAACAAATAAGAGACTATCTATAGGTTTGGGCTTTACTCATTGTTGAAGAACTATGGTTACATATAGTTGTATATGTCTGTGTCCTTTTGGAAGTTATCTCATTTGCAATCATTCCGCATCTACATTTTTGTATCCTATCGGTATAATAAACTTTGAACCTAAGTTTTCATGTTGTCATACATTCGACAATTTTTACAATATTAGTCTCATTTATATTGTAATCGTTGAACAAACTATGTCGTACAGAAGTTTCGTCCAAACGTTTTATTTTTATTCTAGTTTGTTAATTGTTACAGGATAAATATCTTGTTATACTAAAGAACAATTGACATGACAATAAATCGTCTGGTTAAGATATTTTATCTTGTTAAAAAGAAAAGTTTTCTATAAAAAAAAAAATTGAGAATGGAAATGGGGAATGTGTCAAAAAGACAACAACCCGACCAAATGAAAAAAACAACAGCAGAAGGTCACCAACAGGTCTTCAATGAAGCGAGAAATTCCCGCACCCGGAGGCGTCCTTCAGCTTGCCCCTAAACAAATATATACTAGTTCAGTGATAATGAACGCCATACTAATTTCCAAATTGTACACAAGAAACTAAAATTAAAATAATACAAGACTAACAAAGGCCAGAGGCTCCTGACTTGGGACAGGCACAAAAATGCAGAGGGGTTAAACATGTTTGTGAGATCTTAACCCTCCCCCTATACCTCTAACCAATGTAGAAAAGTAAACGCATAACAATACGCACATTAAAATTCAGTTCAAGAGAAGTCCGAGTCTGATGTCAGAAGATGTAACCAAAGAAAATAAACAAAATGACAATAATACATAAATAACAACAGACTACTAGCAGTTAACTGACATGCCAGCTCCAGACTTCAATTAAACTGACTGAAAGATTTTGATTTCATCATATGCACATCAGGCACAATCCTTGCCGTTAGGGGTTTAGTATCATACCATCATAACATATATGAGAAGAACATAACCTGTGTCATGCCAACAACTGTTTTAGAATAAATGTGTTAAGTTCCGATTCAAAGACCTTAAAGTATAGTTTTATAGCGAATATTTACCTCATTTGCATCACACTATGTCACTGTGTCTAAACCACACCGGCAAAATGTGTTCGGACTCGATGGTATCTAACATCCGGCACAATAACGGAACATTAAATGACAGAAGAAAGTTAATTTTTCCTTATTTTCTTATTTTTTTATGATATCGAAGAATATAAATACACATACAACTATTTTCTATTGCGATATGCAATATTTTCTACAACCGTTCTATATTAATGGAGAAATAAGTAAAAATACACGTCAAAATGACGAATTGAGTGAACCTTGCCTCGAAATTGTTTAATTTCTCGTTAAATTGTTCACATTGTACGGAAAGAACGGTACGGGAAGAAAGATATTGACACGGAGATTGCAAATTTAGTTATTATGAGCATCTCAATAATTGTAACTCTGTGTATGGAACGAAAGAAATGGGTCATGTCAAAATGGAACTGGCCGGTTTCGTCAATGTATACAACCCGGTTTCGTCATAGATTTCAAAATGCATAACCCGGTTTGGTCAAATAAAAAAAATAAAAATCGCATTACATTATAATTTATTATTTAACTTCAGCGTTCAAAAGGAGTTTTGGGGTCGTTCGAAAACAAGTTCGTTCACCGGACAGCGACTTATTGTTTATATGAGTCTAAGATTCAAATAAATAATAAGCAAATTCCTACTCTTATAGAACACAAATATTTTAATTTTACTTTGCATTCCGAACTTTTTTAACAGCATATTGAGATTAAAGCTCTCTAAATATGCGTTTTCTATATGAGTTATGGGAAAATATGTTGAACATGTTTAAACTTGAAATTAAAGTTTACGGTCTTAAAAATCGAAACACACAATTGATATGTGATTTTCTAGCACAAAAGAATGAACACCTTTATAAGTAATCTAATCATTCCATGTATGTAATCTTTTCTACCATCGTTAAAAATAAATCTTCTTAAGGATAAACGTTGATAATAAGACAAATGTATATGCATGCATAATCGACATAGAAAATGAATGTAGGATTACAACTACCATGCATCAAAATAAAATTTATTTATCACTAATTGTAACTATACTGCTATGTACAAATAAGTATAATAGTCTCAGGTCATCGATAAAATTCAATATTAATTATTTTGTTAACATTATTAAAAAAAAACGAGTCTGTACTGTCGCCATTGTGTTATGATTATCGTACACTGACGTTGGTCAATATATTTTGACAATATATACGGACAGACGGATTCAGTTTATTTCAAAGTGGGCGTATTTCGAACAACTTTTACATACCGCCGAGCGTAGCGAGTCGAACAATATTTTGATTATTTTTTGCTTTACAAAATCGTTAAATACAGGAATCAATATAGTTTTGGCAACCGAAGGTGGGGTCGGGGCGTGCAACCTATACGTCATCTAGATTCGCCACTTATCTTATAAAGTGTATACCGAATTAAAATATTGTAAGAAATGAGAAAACAGGGACACCCGGGAAATCGGATTATGTGAGTTGGATTATGTTTATTATAATAAATGCCGAATATCAAGTTCTTTTTATCGATTTCTATACATTTTTTCTCAAATATATATAAAAGTTATATAGGAAAATGATAAGGCAGACAAATATACAAATAAATCGACTTGGCCGATATCCTAATAAAACTTATTGACCTTTAATTACGATTTTTTTTTCATTTCTTTGCGTTTTTACACGCCCGTCCCAATTTTGACAGGGAGTATTATTGTATACACCCGTCTGTCCGTCCTTACTTCCATCCGTCCGTTCCTCCATCCATCAGTCATTCGGTTCGTCCGTCCGTCTAGCTATCCGTCTAGCTTTCTGTCCAGCGTAAACATATCGCACCGTAACTTGAGAACAGCTTATCTAGTTTTCATGAAACTTAACAAAGTTATTTCTTGAAATGGTCAAATGATTTGTAAACCTTTTAGTGAAAATAAAATTAAATCTTTTTGAGTTACAGAACTTTGTAAGTAAAACAGGAGTGTGGTTTTTTTTAACATGTCGCGCCATATCACAAAATGATTTATCATTATTGCATCAAACTTTACACACTTCTTAGTAATATAAATCTTAACTTCTGCATACTTTAAGGTGACGTTTAAAATTTTGTTTTTTAAGCGTTAATTAGGTTTTCTTTGTAAAAAAAAAGGGGGGTCACATACTGCGATGTATCTCAAAACCTATATAAAAAAATATCATAATGTTAATGTTAAAACAAATATTAGATATCAGTGTTTGCTATTGAGTATTTATATTCCATTTAAAATTAGTTTGAAGATCAGTGAAATAACGGATACGACTTTCATTAGGAAAATGTGTAGTACTATAATTACCTATGTAAATAAATGTAAACACGCCAAGTTTACTTTATAATATATATATATATTTAAATGCTTTCGAAAGACAATGTTCAGATCCGTGTTAACGTTGCTTTTCATAAATTGTTGGTTTTAAAAAATATAAAAAACCGGGTGATATATATAGACGAAACCGGGTGTTGTGTAGTAAACAACAATGACGAAACCGGTGTATTTTTATTTGACATGACCCATTTCTTTCGTTCCATACACAGAAATACAAGTATTGAGATGATCATAATGACTAGTTTTGCAATCTCCGTGTCAATATCTATCTTCCCGCACCTTTCTTTCCGTACAATGTGAACAATTTAAAGAGAAATTAAACAATTTCGAGGCAAGGTTCACTCAATTCATCATTTTGACATGCATTTTGACTTATTTCTCCGTTAATATAGAACGGTTGTAGAAAATATTGCATCTCACAATAGAAAATAGTTGTATATGTATATATATTCTTCGATATCATTAAAAAAAATAAGAAAATAAGGAGAAACCTATCTTTCTTCTGTCTATTGATGTTCCGTCATTGTGCCGGATGTTAGATACCATCGAGTCCGATCAAATTCTGCCGGTGTGGTTTAGACACAGTGTATGTGTTTATTTTCTGTTTGTTTTATAAGTAAAAGTTTTGAACTAACAAAAATACAAAAATAGAATAAAACTATTTTTTTGGTATTTTAGGATCCTTTTTCCTTAGATATAGCCTGCACTTGGAATCATGGGGAGATATTTTTCATCATGTGTAAGTGAAAAAAAAAATAAAAGTAAGAAAAGTATGAAGAGGGACGAAAGATACGAAAGGGACAGTCAAACTCATAAATCTAAAACAAACTGACAACGCCATGGCTAAAAATTAAAAAGACAAACAGAAAAACAATAGTACACATGCCACAACATAGAAAACTAAAGAATAAACAACACGAACCCCACCAAAAACTAGGGGTGATCTTAGGTGCTCCGGAAGGGCAAGACATTATAGTACATAGTATATGTTTACCTTTTAAAACTTTTATTTACTAGTATATATATAAAATTAATAGGTATTTGATAAATATATATTTTAAGAACATGTTAACATCTAAAAATCGTTCACAATTATTTGCATTGCTTCATTCATGTATTAGATCTACAATAAAACATTAAACACACCATATATTTTCGTAATTTTTACAAAACCTATTTTTTTCAGCAAGAATAGTACAACATTCATGTTTCATTAATCGTTATCTTTATAAATTTCGATGATGATGACGATTTAAAAAGTAAGGGTTTCTATCATCCTTTTATTCAACGGTACATGGATCTGGAATTTCAAATTACTAAATAACACAGCTTTTAATCCCTATCAGCAACATTCAATTAAAATAATCTTAAGCAACTATAGGTTGTTCCTGTATTTGAAAATAAAAAATAAGAACAATATGAAAAAGTAAAAAATTACATATTCTGCATCATATCATTTCTGGTAAAGACATTATTTTTAAGTAATGCTGAAGTACATGTCTCTTTTTCAGTCACACGTACTAACAATGATTGTACATGTACAAATATCAGTAGCATTATTTTTGAATAAGTGTCCTGAAAAACTGATGTGGACCATAAGAGCAAAACAGCTTTGTGGAGTTGAAGATAAATACATGTGTCTGTATGATACCAATGAACGCTCATTCAGAGAACTATGTAAAGAATCACCTGAATTTCACAGACCAGGTAAGCTTATTTCCACAATAATTAATTCTTACGAATACTTACGAAAAGTAATTAAAGGAGCATTAATGATTATTTAACATATACCACGGAAGTGATTTCAGGATTGCAGGTTGTTCCTGTATTTGAAAATAATAAACAGTATATGATATAAGAATGTTAAATTTGTCCTGTTCTATACTATAGGTTTTATAATATACACCATTTGCTTTGAAGAAAAAAACAATGAACGAAAAGCAAATATGACACACAACAAGAAAAGAAAACCCCAAGGTGCA
The DNA here is from genome assembly GCF_965363235.1 of Mytilus galloprovincialis. Taxonomy (NCBI): domain Eukaryota; kingdom Metazoa; phylum Mollusca; class Bivalvia; order Mytilida; family Mytilidae; genus Mytilus; species Mytilus galloprovincialis. Next base: position 1,725,043 of record NC_134842.1, read on the forward strand.
TGCTGCTTGCTTTGAATAGGCGGGGGAAACATGTTAACTCACAACCTAACCCTCACGAAACCTGGTACAGTAGTGTAACAACACACCAAAAGAGAAAAGAGGGACGAAAAATACCAAAGGGATAGTCAAACTCATAAATCTAAAACAAACTGACAAAACCATGGCTAAAAATGAAAAAGACAAACAGAAAAACAATAGTACACATGACACAACGTAGAAAACAAAAGAATAAACAACAGGAACCCCACCAAAAACTAGGGGTGATCTCAGGTGCTCCGGAAGGGTAAGCAGATCCTGCTCCACATGTGGCACCCGTCGTGTTGCTTATGTGATTACAAATCCGGTAAATAGTCTAATTCTGTAGGTCACATTCATGAAAGGGAAGGGGATTGTAGTTACGACGTAAGGAATATATCCGATATGTATACCAGTGTTGTTTTTTTTTAAGTTTTATTCCTTGTAATCAACATCAATATTTATACTGAGAAAATCAATATTCAACTGTTTAGTTGAACTTTAAAATTGGTAAACCTTTATTATAAGTTGATTTAAAGGATGGATTGGTTCTAAATTTACAAACAACATTACTGTAAAAACTGTGATGTGATATCCCGTCAATATTATTTTAAAAAAACAAATGATTACATCTTCATGTAAATATCTCAACAGTGAAGGTAACGAATGATTCCGTTTGAATTATTTTTTATGTCAAGCGACGACTGCATATGGAGTACAGCCTAAAAATTAAAAAAGATATTACGTAGAATGGTTTATTTCTAATCAGGAGTTAATGCTAACAAGAAAGCTGATCATGAATCTATTAATAAAAAATATAACCTGAATGTAACTTTTGTAGACATTCTATCTATTAAACTTGCTGTACCACGTGACTGGAAAGATTTGTTATTACAACAACACATGTCACCTAACAGCAACTCATTTGGATTCGTTTTTCAGCATGAGAATAAAAAAATGCCTATGAGTAAATTATTCGCTAAAGATGTATATTCTCTTTTTATCGATCGGGAAAGTGTTTCTCCCATTTCACAAAAAGGTGGGAAGAAAGTTTTGATATAGAAATTAGTGACGAAAGTGGAAAAATATTTATTCACTAGCTTTTAAATGTACTATAGAAAGCAAACTACAAGTTTTCCAATATAAAATGATACACAGAATAGTCTCACATAATTATTTTCTTGAAAAATATAAACTTTTCTTAACTAATGAATGTGCCAGTTGTAAAGAAATAGAAACCGTAGAGCAAAAAGTTTTTGAATGTACAGAAATAAAACAATTTTGGAGAACATTTTCTAGTTGGTGGTATTTAGTTTTTGGAGTAAAAATATTTTTGAATAACGACAGTGTAATTTTTGGTGTATTGAATTTTGATAACTTAGTTTTAAATTATTGTATTTTACAGGCAAAGTATTACATTAACTGTGCTAATTAGACAGACTGCTAATATTTGTGCAAGCGTTTCATTAATTTTTGAAAAGAAGGCTGGAGAAATTATAATATTTATATCTTTCTAAAGACAAACACGAATCATTTGTCGACAAATGGGGGGAGTTATGGAAGTTATTTAACTAAATTTATTTTTGATTTGATCATATATGTTTTAATATGTTCCAAAGTATCCTTAAGAGGTATTATATACTGATTATTCACATCATTTACTTGTACATTTTTACTATGTCTTATTCGTAAAATAGCAATAGTATAACAATGCCATAAAAATATCATGTTATCTATTTATGTATGTGTGCACTGAAGTTTGAACACCAAAAAGATCAATAAAAAAAAGAAAGCCGATTAACCGAGGTACCTAGTGGTAAAGTTAAAGTCATGCACCAAAAATCATTTTTTTGGTTGCCCGAAATGGAATGTGTGTTTCAGATGCCCACACATACAATCAAATTATCGTAACAAAATAATTTTATCATAAACAAAGTGTGGCATCCGTTTGAATGTGCGGGATGTACAGATACGCAGTCATATACAGTCAGAATCAGGACGTATTATCTGATATCTCGTGTAGAGAGAGTTATACTCTTTCTGCCCTTGAGGAACTCTTGCAACAAGTTATTGAAGATTTTTATATTGCCAGTTGAAAGGATAAACTTCTAACTCTATTCAATAAACTAAACTTTTGTTATTAGTAACAACAAACCAAAAGTAGAAAGCATTGGTTGAACGGTGCATAAGTCATTGTAAGGAGATGACATGAAGAGTCAATGTCAAGTTTATCGAGAACCATAATCATGAGCGGTAAAAGTAAAAATAGATTTAAATAGAAATTATGCCAGAATTCGTAAAAACAGTGATACGCCACCCGCCGTATAAAAACTGTTTGTTATCGACATTTGCTTCAGAAAACTAAATAATTTTAAAGCTTACACGATACGAGTTGTGTAATTTTGTATGAAAAATGATTTTCAAACAATTCCCTCTTATTCCTGTTGGCCTATATTTATATATGCATCCAAAGAAATTTTTACCTAAGACCTTTAAAATTTCTTTTGCAATGAAAAAATGATGTGTATCTAAAGATAAAGCTGACATCATACAATTCAAATTTTAGGCAACATTTTTGTTATAAGCGGAAATTTACAGTATTTTGCTGGAAGACCCTGTTATGCCAATAGATACCAACCACATAAATGGTGGACAAATGGTAGCAGTGAGTGTCAATATCTTAAGTCATCATGTGATGGAGAGGGACAGGTACCTTACGACAATGGAACAATATCACGGGATCGGAAATGTCGATGTGATTATACTAGTTACTATACCTTTGTCAATAGAACAAGGAATAAATGCCACTGCGATCCAATAGAAGAAGATTGTTCTTGTTTTAGAAAAGGATGTACTGAAGATCAAGTTCTTACACCAGGTTTTTTGAAAATAAATATATATATACAAAAACCAAAACATCAAATTCAAAACAAACCACGAAAGCATAAAAAACAACACATGAGATCCAAAACACAACTAGAACCCAGAAAAAAATGATAAACAGAACAGAGAAAAAAGACACAATACAAAATTGAAAATCCAAATGTCATACTTGTCATTGACTAATTGCCAGAATAGTCAGAAAAGGATCAAAATTAACCATAGTTAAAATTTCCGTTATGTAATTTTTAACAGAAACAAGTAGCAGAATAAACAAAATGACTCAGATACATCTTTATCAAACACAATGTCACATTTTAAAAGGAGAAAAAAGGTATTACCTTAATGTTATCCATAATAACTATCTAAAATTGCAAATACTAAAACATGAACAAACTTTAAGCAAGATTGATTCAAATTGAACATAATTCATTAATATTCAAAATACTCCAGGAGGCGTATAGTGAAAGCAAAAACCAATAACTAGGTGTAATGATCCTGTATATATTTTCCCACCAAAATAAATATTTGAAAATTATATTCAACATTTTCCAATAACAGTGACTAAATACATTAAAGATTAAACAACAAGTCGAAACATCTGCTACGAAATAGCGTTCTCCGAGAGTACCACAAGCTTTGTTATGGTTTACCTTTACAGGATTGAATTGTGTCTTCGAATATTTGGTGAAAATTAGCAGTTGTGAAATTAATGATTGCATTTTTTTTAAAAGGCAACAGAAGTATATACTGCTGTTCAAATGTCATAAATCTTAAACCGAGGGAAACACTTCAACTATAAAAAGAAAACAACAGACCAACAGAAGAACTCAACTGCAACCAAAATAAACGTGTTTTTAAGAGTTGCCAGTTAAATAAATATGACATTCTCCCAAATCAAAATGTCAGCAAATACAAATGTTAAAACTATTTATTTTCACTTCAATTTCAAAGTTAACGTACTTTGTCTCTTTTCAGATTACGACTGCGTTGGCATTCATGATTGGACTGGTCAATTTGTTTGCCCTGAGTATAAACATCCGAAGTAAGTACATATTATTACTGAAGAAAACATAGAAATAAACTGAAATAATAAGAAACATACGGGTTTTTTGGGTTTTTTTTTTCAAATGATTTAGAAATTTCAAACAGCGGGCTTTTTTCCACCGGCTAGGATGAGGTTTTGATATTATTGAATAATGTAATACGGATCGAACTCGTAACACAATTACGGGTTAGGATTGATATACAGTACGCACATTAAATGTATAAGCCTAAATATATTATTGATAGTATTGTTATATCGTATTATTTTATATATTTCTTTGTATATCTTCAACCCTTTTAAACTCTTATTACAATTACTGGATAGTATTGAAGTACATTACGGACTTAATAATATTTTTTATGCAACTTATCCGTTTAGAATAATTTTGCTGAGAACGCACTTACGGCTTCTAACTGAAAACACGCATAAGTGAGCGCACACTACTTTTTAGTTACTTATACAAACCAGGCTATGTTTCAGTTACTTATACAAATCAGAGACATATATGTATTTGAGTTAAGTCTGCCAATTGATATTTTATCGTATGTTTTTCTATGTTGTGATGTTATGCTATTGTTTCAGAAAAAGGGAGAAGGTTTGGATCCATTAAAACGTTTAATCACGCTGCAAATGTTTGCACCTGTCCTAAGTCAGGAATCTGATGTACAGAAGTTGTCGTTTGTTTATGTAATATATACGTGTTTCTCGTTTCTCGTTTTGTTTATATAGATTAGACCGTTGGTTTTCCCGTTTGAATGGTTTTACACTAATAATATAGGGGCCCTTTATAGCTTGTTGTTCGGTGTGAGCCAAGGCTCCGTGTTGAAGGCCGTACTTTAACCTATAATGGTTTACTTTTTAAATTGTAATTTGGATGGAGAGTTGTCTCATTGGCACTCACACCACATCTCCCTATATCTATTATATGTCTCTGTACTGTGACAAATCAGGTTACGTTTAAGTTACTTATACATTTCAGGTTACGGATTTAATTATACTTACACTGTACCAGGGACTTTCTATATTAACGGGACTGGTCACTAATAACGAATTATCAAACTGGTCTCGTTCGTAGCTGATGTCTCGTGACTTTATAACAAATCATTTCACAAGAACGAAGTGTTCTTCATAACTATATTTAGTACAGAAAGTCCCTGCTTGTACAAATCAGCCCACCCGTTCGGTTGTCTCCGCACGGTAGTTATTTTTAAAAATACCATTACATTGCTAGCATTCTAAAACTCATGTGATATAAATTTTGGAGATATTGATATAAGGCGCACATGTACGAATATTACATGAATAGCCTTACAGGTATTAAGATAAGATAAGAGATAAGATAAGATATAAAATATTTTTATTCCAATTAAACATGTTAAAAGGTCCAATAACTTTGTATAAGTATTTACATTTTACATCGTCATAGTGTGGCTTCTGTGAATTTGACACGATCTATAGTGCTGACGTGCATGTATAGTCTGTATCTTATTTTTCGTATATTTTTTTCAAAGAAAAAGGCGAAATTTTACACCTGCGCAAATATTTCGCACCGGCTGCAATAAGGTTAAATATATACTGTAAATATAGAAAATAATAGTACATTGACTAGGCATATCAACGATATAAGGATGAGGCTGAGAAAGTGGCAAATGCCAGGCTGTGCCATGGTATTTCATATTTTTTTTATATAAGTAAGACCGTTAGTTTTCTCGTTTGATTTGTTTAACATTGTCATATCGGGGCCTTTAATACCTGACTATGCGGTATGGGCTTTGCTCATTGTTGAAGGCCGTACGGTGACCAAAATTTGTTACAATGAGGTCAGATATAGACCATGTTATATACTTCTCAATACTGTACTGACATTTGTTGCATCGGCTACAATGAGGTCAGATATAGACCATGTTATATTCTTCTTAATACTGTACTGACATTTGTCTCACCAGCTACAATGAGGTCAGATATAGACCATGTAATATATCTCTTAAACTGTTTTGACAATTATCCCACCGGCTACAATGAGGTCAGATGTGGACCATATTATAAATGTCTTTAGATGATGTCAGCTATAGACTTTGTTATATGTCACCGGCTATTTTACACCCCACACATTAAAATCTTTTCATTAAGCATTATAAACGATTCATAATACTACACATCCAACTCACCATACCTCATTAACTATTCACCATACTTCACACCCCATACATCATAATTTGTTTATCTATTTTAAACGCAATAATATCATTTATCGTCCTTCTCTACGCCTTTATCACCCTGCTCTATTGCTCAGTAATTACCGTATTAAGACTACAAAACGAGACCAGGCATTATCAGTGACGTCACAATTGGAGAGGAGAAGTTATCAGCGACGTCACAATGCGAGAAGAGACGTTATCAAGCTTGCTTTTGTCAAGCGTAAAACTGTCTCAAGGAGATGGAAAAAGACCAGTAATAGAACGATAAACAGATATTCGGGTTTTCTACGTATAGATATCGTAAAATATCAGCCGTTCGACACAATGTGAAACTTTTTAGCTCGTTCGCTACGCTCACTCGCCAAAAAGGTTCACACTGTGGCTCGCGTCTGTTATTTTACAATATCAATGTGTAGAAAACCCGATAATCTATACTCATCATACTTCAAACTCTGTAAAGTTTTCATCATACTTCAAACTCAATGAAATATTCATCAAACTCCAAACTTCATACTCAATGAACTAATATATAGTACCTTACCTCCTTAACATTTCTAGGAATATGATTGGTTAATATCAACCTCGTGGAGACCGTGTATATTCAATATTCGGTTAGTAGGGAGGCGGGGCTTATTTCAATACACGGTTAGTAGTGGATTTATAACTTACGCATTATTTGATTATTAAAAAGTATTGAAAGATCTGTTTAATATTGTTATATCAAGGTTGTTGAAAATAGATATTTGTTGTTAACATTATTTTTTTTTAGTGCAGACCAATTGAAGAAGGTTCTTAAAATTGAACACTTGAACAATTTTTATACAGAAATAAGAAGATGTGTTATGATAGCAAATAAGACAACTTTAGTCTAAATTCCACAAATAAATATCGTCGGTATGATAATTTCGTTACATAGTGTGCTAGTGACCTAATACGATATATACGGGGTAAGTAAAATTCCATATGGGATTCGATTTCGCTCTCATCCCATATGGAATTTAATGACCCTGTATATATCATATTAGGTCACTAACACACTAGTAACTAATAATACACATCCAATTCACCATACTCAATTAACTTTTCATCATACTCCACACCCCATACATCATAATTTATTTATCTATTCCAAACACAATAAATTATTCATCATACTTCAAACTCTATAAAGTTTTCATCATACTCCATCAATCATAAATCGTTTATCATACTCCAAACTCAATGAAATATTCATCAAACTCCAAACTTCATACTCAATAAACTACTAGTATCAATTTAGCCATGGCTTTGTCAGTTTGTTTTAGATTTACGAGTTTGACTGTCCCTTTCGTGTCTTTCGTCCCTCTTTTATACTCGTCATCCCATACACAATAAACATATTGTCAGTTTACATGTAAAAATCTCTGTTTGATTTAAAGTTGTTTTTCTGTCTTTTCAGCTTTCTACATTCAGTTGTAATAATTGTCTCAGTTGCTTGGCATTATTCATTTGTCATATCAATGCTTGAATTGTTTGTGGCAATATAAATAATAACCATCATCTCCTTGACAAGTACATGAAGAAGGTATTGGGTAGCCAATCTGGAAAGAAAGTTCTTTCTCGCTTGAAATGTTTTACATTGTCTTATCGGGGCCTTGTATAGCTGACTAAATGCGGTATGGGCTTTGCTCATTGTTGAAGACCGTACGGTGAGCTATAATTGTTAATGTGTGTGTCATTTTGGTCTTTTGTGGAAAGTTGTCACATTGGCAATCATCCCACATCTTCTTTTTTATATCTTATAGTATTTTAAATACTTATCAATTTCTATTTAAAGAGTAATCATACATTTCATATGAAGTCAAAAATTAGAGAACAAAGTTCACTACATTTTTTTTTATAATAGTCATGTTGATAATCATAAAGTATTATACACAATATGTTGAAGGCATTTTTTTAATTACACCTTTTTAAAAAGCAGTACAAGATATTTCTCAAAATTATTTGATTCTGTATAAATTGTATCATTAAACAGTTTTTAATAATTTAATGTATCAATGAAACAAACCGAAAATTGACAAAACACTGAATTTAAAAAAAAAATCAATTAGCATTGTTACAATGTCTATCATCTGTGGTCTTTCTTCTAGACGAATATTCCTCGAACAGGCTTATCAGTCTACTGATTGCTGGCCCGGCTACCATCCACCGTCGCAAAGCGGCGGGAACCTCAACGTATTTAACCACTCATACTCATTTTGCAAACTCATGAATGAATAATCGTGGTTAAGTATATTATCATTATCGTCAGGCAGAATGAGAGGCTCTGGTGTTGTTTTAAGATATGCAGGTTTCATATTCATATAAGCAGCAGGGAGTTCATGTACCTTTTTAGATGTTGGTAGATGTGTAGGTAATATTAACTCATCCCTTCTAACGCCGATATTATCTTTCATTGGATAACGAAAAAATGGAGATTCCTGTCCCATGAAAAGATGATTTTGATGTTGTTGAGCTTGGGTTGTGATCTATGTTGTCGACTGCAGCTGTGGTTAACACTTTGCCCTTTAATAAAGACGGACATGCCTCACCTTCATTTGAATAACGTTCAACAACAGCTTCACCTAGTTGAGTTGATATTTCCAGTACCCGATCGTTAGAGATCCATAACCATGTTGAAATAATGTATCTTTTAGCTGTCTTTTTCTGGTTTTTGTAAAGAGTAAAGAGTTGTAACAGTCCAAGATACACACAAAATGGTGTCTCATGATCATCTGAATGCCTTTGTTCTACTGTAACCTTTTGGCTGTTTGGGTGATAAATAAACACTAAAAAGTTGGGTCAGAGCTAAGTCAGACTTTGTAGAAACGTTTTCTAACTGCGATTTAATATCAGGTCCATGTTTTATCCTTTTCACCAACTGTAACAATGGAGGGGTATACTATAATCGATATCTTCAGAGACCAAGGATCTCGAAAATGATGTCTTCGTTGTAGCTAATTGGCAGCGAATCATTTCGGTCATTATCAGCTAATGCTATAGCTGGTCCTATATCTTTTTCAAACATCAAAGGACATCTCTGCCCTTTGTGTGTGCTTGTAGTTCTGGCATTTTTTGCAATAGCTTATCCTTGAGTCGAGTAGAATGTACCAGTGCAGAAGAAGAAACAAGCTGTACCAGTCTTTCCTCTTACAGGTTTGCCAGGTCTGCTAATCGAAACACAACCAACTCTTAAGAGTTTCTTTTGGTTTGAAAAATGTATGTGACCAGCTAATCTAATGCAGTTACTTTCATTATAGTTTCCTCCTGTGTGCAACTGCTTTCGATCTCTGTTTGTATCGACAGACAAGACGGGTGATACTTCATCTCTTGTTCTATAACTTCACCAAGACTCAGCTTTGCCAACAGTTGTTTATCCTGAAGAGCAGTTGCACAATCCACTAGTCGTTGGTTTAGTTTTATTGTCAATGCCTCTCTTAAGACAGATAAAGGTGACTCTTTATCGCAAATGAAACATAAATGCACATTTTAAACTGGATTTTGCTTTTGATCTTTAGAACGAGGAGTACAATTAAAAAGTTTAGGAGACGTACAATCACTAGGACTTCCATGGTGTTATTGCCGAATATCAAGAGTGATAGGGAGGGCATTTAATTCATATTTTTGCCTAACATTGTATATCCTTCGTCTGACGATTTTAGTAGGTATGTTCGAGCCTCCTGCCACAATGAAAATTGTTTTCCAAACAGTTTCCCAACTATCTGCTAAAGAAGCTGATAATGCGAATTCTTTTCGCCATTGCAAAACCTAAGTAACTATTGTATATACACAAGTAATCAACAATGAACTTAAAGAACAATAACGCAAGTATTATCTGAGCAATAAATACATGTAAATGCAACACCAAACAAGAACCGAGTGAAACTTATCAACTATTAGAGAAGTGCACGAAGAGTGTGTGTCTGTAAAATGAATAAATTTATGCAACATAGAAAAACGTCACAGGACAAATTCTAGAAATCGCATAAAATTCAAGATTACTTTTAAATTATGTTCTTTGATGTATTAACAAAATTATTATTATAGAATTGTGTTAGTAATAGGGATAGAATTCCTTCGAATCAATATCCGATCAGATTTGCAAAAAAAACTTCGTAACAAAAAATATGAACAGTGGATAGACAAGTACCGAGCCACGTCTTATAATAATGAGAACACACACTCTCAAAATGGTTAACTAGAATAAAATTGCGTCCTCTTTTGGCCTATAAACTATCGAACCTAATGTAGCAATCGAAAGTTAGTCGTAGATTTGTGGAAGATAACAACTGACATTATTCGGGTTATAAAACAGTCATATTCGGGATATTAATTAAACCAGGAGTGGGTTATCGACCCATGAGTGATACTTTATCTTATGTAACAATAATTTAATCCATTTTGTAACATTTTGGATACAATACAAGTTAAATGGGTCATACAAATGATGTCTTTATCCTGTGAAGTAGTCATTTCGAAAATCCAAGATGGCCGCCATGATCGGATGATTATTTTTCGTGGATACCCCTACCCCCCCCCCACCCCCCCACCCACCCCACCCCACCCCTCTCATATGATTACATACGCCTAAAGGCATGTTCTTACAAAGTTTCATGTTTGTATCACCATTTGCATGATTTGTGTGGTAAGCTGCTCAACTAGTATGCTTTCTGTTACTTTTCTATACATTTAAAGTACATTTAATATTTATAAGCTGAAGAGAACTGAGAACCCAACATTCTAAAAAGCTGTGCCAAAAAAGGCTTTGACAACTTTGCCTGGGACAAGAAAATCCTTAGTATTTCGAAAAAAATATACTTTTGTAAACAGGAAAGTGCTGTCTTCTGGGCTGGTAAAACCCTCTGGGACAAAACGTCAACCAGCAGTGGTATCAACCCAGTGGTGCAAACAGTTAACATGTTATTATAGTTAGTAAATAGTTAGCCCCTCTACATTATGTGTGTATGTGCCTCTTCCAAGTCAGGAGCCTGTGGTTGTCGTTTGTTGCTGTGGTTTTCGTTCATTTCATTGGTACATAAATTAGGCCGTTAGATTTCTCGTTTGAATTGTTTTACATTTGTCATTTCGAGGCCTTTTTCAGCTGACTATGCGGTATAGGTTTTGCTTATTGTTGAACGATGACCTTCAGTTGTTAATTTCTGTGTCATTTTTACTCTTTTGAAGTGTTGTCTCATTGGCAATAATATCACGGTTTCTCTTTTATAATTGAACTTTTAAAATTTTAAAAATATCTAATAAAGTGTGGAACAATTAATTACATTTTCACAAGTGTCCAATATCGAGGTTGAAAGGCAATATATTTGAGATTCAATCTATATTATCACGCGTTTTGTAGATATAATATAATATGTAAACAAATTATGTTGATAAAAAGTCATCAGTGTACAAAGTATATGTTTAAATAGTTGATTAATAACAAAGTAATTTTGATTATCAAAACAGAAACACAGACGACAAAAAGTTGCCACAACCAACAATATGTCCGAATATCAAAAAAGGTAAGACAAATATAAGTATGCTGATAGAAGAATAATGTTTATCTCAGCTTTGCCCGGTATATATAAAACAATCTTAATAGGGTTTTTGCCATTTTGAAATTTTTGCTCAGAACTAAACACTTTGTCAATCAGATGTTGATTTTCAATATTCCATGGATAAAGTGTTGTGTTAGTCCAAATGATTATGACGTCGTCACAGCATTTATTCAAAATAGCCTTTCAAGACGAACATAAGCATGATGATTATTTGAACTAGTCTTGTAAACATAATTGTGAATTTGGATCTCCTTCCATATAATTGTATGAATTTCAAGATTACATATACGTAAAAAATACGTCTATGCTTATGGTGTCCTTTTTCTGTCGTTAAAGGAAGTTGAACTTTGTTAATCAGCGGTTTACATGTTATATGTACAATGTATTGATTATTTATGAGTTTCTCTGTGATAGGTGTACTTGTGATTGTTTATACTGTATTCATGTCCTGTAGGGTTGTCATGTAAGCGATATATTTTTTAACATTGCCATATAAAGTCAGGAGTTACATCACAAAAATACTAAACTCAGTGGAAAATCTAATCGGAAAGTCCATAATCACATGGCAAAATCAAATGACAAAACACATAAAAAAACGAATGGGCAAGAACTGTCATATTCATGACTTGGTGCAGGCATTTTAAAATTTAGAAAATGGTGGATTCAACCTGGTTTTAAAGCGCTTAACCTTTCACTTTGGTGACAGTCTCATCAAATTCCGTTATATTAACAATGTTGCGTGACAGACATAATAAATAAAATTATCAAAATATGGAATATGGCAGTTAATATCAAGTAGTCCGTTTCTATGTATGTTGTCGTTTGTTTTTGATGCACTTTAGTTTTTATGTTGTTCCATTGTTTTCATCTTATAGTTGATATATACCCATCTGTTTTAGCTTGTTACCCAAATTTGTGTGTTGGACTTTTGAACTGCAGTATACTACTGTTGCCTTAATTGTTCTTTCGATAATTAAAAGGGGAATTTCCACAAACATAGGTTTTACTTTCATTATTATAAATTCACGTCTCAATTGTAAAAGAGGGAATACGATAGCGGAGGAAAAGTCAAACTCATAGATCGAAAATAAACTGACAACGCCATAGCGTAAAAATGCAAAGACAAAGAGACAAATAAGAGTAAAGCAGACACAACGTAGAAAAACTAAAGAATAGGCAACACGAACCCCATTAATACTGGGTGTGATCTCAGGCGCTCCGGAAAGTTGAGCTGATCCTGCTTCACATGTGGCACCCGTCATGTTGCTCATGTTATTACAAACCCTGTAAATAATTAAATTCGGTAGGTCACATTCGTGAAAAGGGCATATTTGGACAAATCGTTATATTTCTTCATTCGATACAATTAAGAAGAGAGCATACAAATGGGTCACATATTCGAGATCTTTTAATTAAATTCATTTTTCTGATAGTTGCAACATCGACATCGAATATTGACGATGTTAAATTTCGTTTGTGTAATATGTTCCTTTGTTCTTTTGCACACTACACGTTTTGATCTCTTCAATGAAACTAACAATTACTTCTATCGATTTATCTTTCAGATTCCTCAGGGACCATTCAACAATCAAGCACACGTATAGCTGTATCATTGATATCAGGTGCGCTGGTGATTTTGAGTAAGTATCAATTTATGATCATGATGATATAACGATTGTGTTATAGGGTTTGAGATTAGTCTTGAATTTCATGTTATTCATTTAGTTAACACTCAACTGTACTTTGTTATAATACAAAAATCTGTTTTATTACGAAACTCATAGTTCACTGGGATGCACCGTCATCACGATATCATAAAATATACACTTTCAAATTATTTCAGGACGATATCATTGATTCAACTATTTGAATATTTCCATGCCAGTGTGTTTATATTTTAAAACATCAATTTCCGATTTTCGTGCAGTAAAAGGTTTATTTGAGCCAAAGCGCTTGTCTAATACTTATTTACTTATCGTCAGTGTGTTGATAGTGAAACAAAATTTGATACAGAAATTTTTTCGTAAAATAGTCGTTCAAAAATGCAAGCATACTGGTAGTTACTAAAACAACAAAAATGTTGAGGATGGTCGTAACGTAAATTGAGATGGTCGCAACTCTTTATTAAATAGGACCGAATAAGGACAGGCAAGAGTTTTAAATGTGTCTTGTAATATATGAATACATTATATGATATATTTGTAAAGCTGATTACACCAAATGATAAAAACTAAAAGGGGTATAATATCTTTAGATGTGCATCTATTGAAAATATAAACTTTTTAAAAACAGTTTAACGTATGTTAAATTCTATTGCAACAAATGGCAACTTACTTTTAATACAAACAAAACAAAATCCATGATTTTTAGTCTGTTCTAACAAAATGGTAAAAAACCACATATCTACTATGAGAATAAAGCCATAGAGAGCGTATCAGAATATTCCTTTTTGGGAATGTTGATAAAATGTCGTGAAAAATTTATCACAATGTACTTCAGAGCTGTCAAAAAAAACAAAAAATGTATTTTTGCAATAAAATCTTATACTAAATTATTGAATAATCTACCTATAATAGTTATCAAAGGTACCAGGATTATAATTTAATACGCCAGACGCGCGTTTCGTCTACATAAGACTCATCAGTGACGCTCAGATCAAAACAGTTAAAAGGCCAAACAAATACAAAGTTGAAGAGCATTTAGGACCCAAAAATTCCAAAAAGTTGTGCCAAATACGGCTAAGGTAATCTACTCCTGGGCGTAAGAAAATCCTTAGTTTTTCGAAAAATTCAAAGTTTTGTAAACAGAAAATTTATAAAAATGACCATATAATTGATATTCATGTCAACACCGAAGTGCTGACTACTGGGCTGGTGATACCCTCGGGGACGAAACGTCCACCAGCAGTGGCATCGGCCCAGTGGTGTAAATAGTTATCAAAGGTACCAGGATTATAATTTAATACGCCAGACGCGCGTTTCGTCTACATAAGACTCATCAGTGACGCTCAGATCAAAACAGTTAAAAGGCCAAACAAATACAAAGTTGAAGAGCATTAAGGACCCAAAAATTCCAAAAAGTTGTGCCAAATACGGCTAAGGTAATCTACTCCTGGGCGTAAGAAAATCCTTAGTTTTTCGAAAAATTCAAAGTTTTGTAAACAGAAAATTTATAAAAATGACCATATAATTGATATTCATGTCAACACCGAAGTGCTGACTACTGGGCTGGTGATACCCTCGGGGACGAAACGTCCACCAGCAGTGGCATCGGCCCAGTGGTGTAAATAGTTATCAAAGGTACCAGGATTATAATTTAATACGCCAGACGCGCGTTTCGTCTACATAAGACTCATCAGTGACGCTCAGATCAAAACAGTTAAAAGGCCAAACAAATACAAAGTTGAAGAGCATTTAGGACCCAAAAATTTCAAAAAGTTGTGCCAAATACGGCTAAGGTAATCTACTCCTGGGCGTAAGAAAATCCTTAGTTTTTCGAAAAATTCAAAGTTTTGTAAACAGAAAATTTATAAAAATGACCATATAATTGATATTCATGTCAACACCGAAGTGCTGACTACTGGGCTGGTGATACCCTCGGGGACGAAACGTCCACCAGCAGTGGCATCGGCCCAGTGGTGTAAATAGTTATCAAAGGTTCCAGGATTATAATTTAATACGCCAGACGCGCGTTTCGTCTACATAAGACTCATCAGTGACGCTCAGATCAAAACAGTTAAAAGGCCAAACAAATACAAAGTTGAAGAGCATTTAGGACCCAAAAATTTCAAAAAGTTGTGCCAAATACGGCTAAGGTAATCTACTCCTGGGCGTAAGAAAATCCTTAGTTTTTCGAAAAATTCAAAGTTTTGTAAACAGAAAATTTATAAAAATGACCATATAATTGATATTCATGTCAACACCGAAGTGCTGACTACTGGGCTGGTGATACCCTCGGGGACGAAACGTCCACCAGCAGTGGCATCGGCCCAGTGGTGTAAATAGTTATCAAAGGTACCAGGATTATAATTTAATACGCCAGACGCGCGTTTCGTCTACATAAGACTCATCAGTGACGCTCAGATCAAAACAGTTAAAAGGCCAAACAAATACAAAGTTGAAGAGCATTTAGGACCCAAAAATTCCAAAAAGTTGTGCCAAATACGGCTAAGGTAATCTACTCCTGGGCGTAAGAAAATCCTTAGTTTTTCGAAAAATTCAAAGTTTTGTAAACAGAAAATTTATAAAAATGACCATATAATTGATATTCATGTCAACACCGAAGTGCTGACTACTGGGCTGGTGATACCCTCGGGGACGAAACGTCCACCAGCAGTGGCATCGGCCCAGTGGTGTAAATAGTTATCAAAGGTTCCAGGATTATAATTTAATACGCCAGACGCGCGTTTCGTCTACATAAGACTCATCAGTGACGCTCAGATCAAAACAGTTAAAAGGCCAAACAAATACAAAGTTGAAGAGCATTTAGGACCCAAAAATTTCAAAAAGTTGTGCCAAATACGGCTAAGGTAATCTACTCCTGGGCGTAAGAAAATCCTTAGTTTTTCGAAAAATTCAAAGTTTTGTAAACAGAAAATTTATAAAAATGACCATATAATTGATATTCATGTCAACACCGAAGTGCTGACTACTGGGCTGGTGATACCCTCGGGGACGAAACGTCCACCAGCAGTGGCATCGGCCCAGTGGTGTAAATAGTTATCAAAGGTACCAGGATTATAATTTAATACGCCAGACGCGCGTTTCGTCTACATAAGACTCATCAGTGACGCTCAGATCAAAACAGTTAAAAGGCCAAACAAATACAAAGTTGAAGAGCATTTAGGACCCAAAAATTCCAAAAAGTTGTGCCAAATACGGCTAAGGTAATCTACTCCTGGGCGTAAGAAAATCCTTAGTTTTTCGAAAAATTCAAAGTTTTGTAAACAGAAAATTTATAAAAATGACCATATAATTGATATTCATGTCAACACCGAAGTGCTGACTACTGGGCTGGTGATACCCTCGGGGACGAAACGTCCACCAGCAGTGGCATCGGCCCAGTGGTGTAAATAGTTATCAAAGGTACCAGGATTATAATTTAATACGCCAGACGCGCGTTTCGTCTACATAAAACTCATCAGTGACGCTCAGATCAAAACAGTTAAAAGGCCAAACAAATACAAAGTTGAAGAGCATTAAGGACCCAAAAATTCCAAAAAGTTGTGCCAAATACGGCTAAGGTAATCTACTCCTGGGCGTAAGAAAATCCTTAGTTTTTCGAAAAATTCTAAAGTTTTGTAAACAGAAAATTTATAAAAATGACCATATAATTGATATTCATGTCAACACCGAAGTGCTGACTACTGGGCTGGTGATACCCTCGGGGACGAAACGTCCACCAGCAGTGGCATCGGCCCAGTGGTGTAAATAGTTATCAAAGGTACCAGGATTATAATTTAATACGCCAGACGCGCGTTTCGTCTACATAAGACTCATCAGTGACGCTCAGATCAAAACAGTTAAAAGGCCAAACAAATACAAAGTTGAAGAGCATTTAGGACCCAAAAATTCCAAAAAGTTGTGCCAAATACGGCTAAGGTAATCTACTCCTGGGCGTAAGAAAATCCTTAGTTTTTCGAAAAATTCAAAGTTTTGTAAACAGAAAATTTATAAAAATGACCATATAATTGATATTCATGTCAACACCGAAGTGCTGACTACTGGGCTGGTGATACCCTCGGGGACGAAACGTCCACCAGCAGTGGCATCGGCCCAGTGGTGTAAATAGTTATCAAAGGTACCAGGATTATAATTTTATTATAAAAGTAGCAAATGATCTTTTTGATTCTTTAGTAAAACCGATTATGACCTCTGATGATTTAGATGTAACATTATTTGGATACATATATTTCTTTTCATAGAGCCAAAAAACAGAGCCTTATCTTCAGGAAAACAAATTAATCAACTTGATTTTACAGACAAACCCCCAATTGCCAATATGCATCTTAAATTTTGTAAATCTACTCGAGGAATAAGAACAAAGTCCATCTACTAGTTGAATAAGGAACCGGAAGATTACCTATAGTATATTTCATTAAAACACAAACTATTTTATTAGCGTATTCGCCTAACGATATCGGGATATAGGTATTTAGTCGGATCTTAACATGTAGTTGTGATTTGTTTACAAACCGGTATTGATAAAAATAAAAAATCAATGTCGACATGTTCAGGACTTAATTAAATCTGTATTTGGGTAAATCGATGCACGCATACGATCTGTATTGCGTCTTACACTTTGAGAAGCAAATTGTCTTTAACTACTTTTTTAAAATATTGTGTAAAAACGTTAATTATGAGCTATGAAAGTTTAGTGGCTCGAGCATCTTTCTGAATAAGTTTTAAAAAATTTCGAAGAAATATTTTTTACAGTGGGTTAGCTTTCATTTGTCTTCACTATCTTATAGATTAACAACTTTTGGTTATATTTATAATTTGAACTAAGTTCAATTTCATAAAGCCAATGTGTTGATTGTCTACCTTGAACAGGGTTAAAATTTTATATCTTACATATAGTTTTTTTATTGAATCTAAATTCGTTACAAAATTTGTAAATGTACTAAATTTTCGTAGGGATATTAAAAACATTAATGTATATCTATAATGTTTTAATTTGTTTTGAAATGTTTAAAATTAATATATTCCAATATAAAAAATTATTTTATCATATTTTATATATGTTTTTGTTACTTATAATTATTCAGACCGTGCAAGAACTTCATAAATGTGCAGGGTCAAATCTACCCTCATCATCATTAACATTCGTAGTGCGATGAGACAAACTGCTAATAAATAACAGATATCAGGCATTTTATTTTTATAATAAAATTTCCTATATTATACCGTAATATGACATTAAGGTATTATATAAGGGAAATTTTCTGAAACAAGTGCCTATGTTTCAGAAAACGCATTTTCTTCCACGTATTCATGAAATTGCTCTCTTTTAATAAAATGAACGGTACTAATTTTCTTGCACAAGATGCGCATTTCGACAATACATGTCTCTTCAGTGATGCTCGTGGCCAAAATATTTGAAATCCAAAGCTTATAAAGAAGATGAAGCGCTATAACCCAAAGGTCCAAAAAGTATAGCCAAATCCTTGAAAGGAATCAGAGCTTTGCATGAGGGAGATACATTCCTTAATTTATAATAATTTCTAATATTTTGTAACAGCAAATTTTAATAAAACAAAAAATCCGTAGTTTCATGCCAGTACCGAAGTACTGGCTACTGGGCTGGTGATACCCTCGGGGACTAATAATCCATCAGCAGAGGCATCGACCCAGTTTAAAGCTATATTCTAGAAATCATTAAAAAAAAATAATTCTTTGTACTGTTTACTGTTTTAAGGTGGTATGGGAGTCTAAAATAAAAATGATAGAATTTGTTCAGAATATCAAAAGAAAAGATAGGGTCACCGTACATTTTTTCCGGCTAAAAGACAAAATAGGAAAATTTCATGTAGAGTCCTTCAGAAAATGCACTGTTTTAGAGTTACCTCCCCTTAAAATGCCAATTTAAAAATATTCAAAAACAATCAAAAATAATTCACACTTGTTAAAATATAAATATTTTAAAGTTATATTCTTATAAATTGGTTCTTTTAAATGAAAATTCACATTAAATATCTGCATTCCTGCATCAAATTTTGCTAACGTGATTGAAAATATGGACCCTAGATTCTCTGTTTTTTACAATCCAAGATGGCGAAAGACACCCATACCACCTTAAGGCGAAGTGTACGTAATTAAACTACACAATGGATTTTTTTTAAATTTTACATGTAGATTCTGCTTGTAAAAATAAATCGGAAAATAAAATAAAAAAAGGGGGTAACCGTTTTCGTTTTTGAGATACGAGCTGTTGAAGTTAACAGCATCATACACCAAAATTACAAAGGATATATAGGGAAAATCGTGAAATTCGGCAGGAATTGTTACATTTTCAAGATTTTCTATTATATTAGACAATCGATTTTTTTTAAAATTTATGAGACGATTCTAAAATGTCTGAGGAATCGATTGGTGCAAAGAAAGTCCTTAGCAACCGTGCTACTTTTCAATCTATAACCTGTTCAAGTTGAATCTTGAGTGTAAAAAAACAAAAAACAACGACAACGTTATTGACGTCGCCGCAACAGTTACGACGCTTCATATAGTTCTATACTTGTATGAAATATATACCGTTTTGTTGGAGTTTGTGTTGCTCGGTCTTTAGTTCTTTATGTTACGTCTTGTGTACTATTGTATTGTATTTGTCTTTTACATTCGGGTGCGTGCGGAGATCGCCAAGCTAGAAAACTGTCTGACACAGGATAACAAATCAATATTTAAGCAAATTTAAGTTGTGTGGTAATTCTTAGTACATTTGGGTAAATTAATCTTATCTTTGTGCCGCATAAGCATCTCTAAAATTCAACACATCGCTGAGCCACGACATTATATATTTTATGCATTGCATGCGCTTCTTTTTATCACAATCCAGACCGTCTAGTAACCGTTGTATAACTTTACACGTCTGAAGACGAATATTTGCGTGAAACATTTTTGTATGATTTTTATTTCTGGAAATCAATCTGAAATCTACAACAGTCCTTTCCCGAAAGTAGGGCTGGACCTTTACTTTTATGTGCATTCGGGATTTACACAAATTGTAACCCGAATAATTCATGCGTATTATTCAGCTAATGTACGAATACTCCATTTCTCGTGTGGGAGAAAATCGGACATGGAAAGGGCTTGAATTATTCGAGCTACTCAAATTGAAACTCGGGAATATATTTCTAGCTGTTCGGAATTCGCGGAAACAAATGATTGTTTTTCGGCATTACGGTATTGAATCAATATGAGAGATACCAATTTTTTCTTTTAACAAATTCGAATACTAGTCAGTTTATAGGACTTTAGTTTGAAATAGGGGCGGTAATCCATTCATTTTATCCAATCAATTTTTTTGGGGGGGGGGGGGGGTCAACATTGATAGTCAAAAAGCCTTGAAATATTCGATAAAAAACGTTGAATGTAAATTATATGAACTCCAAAGTCTCATATTATAAGACTAGTAAACCACAGGCTTCTCAATTCTTGTATGATCATGAACTATAGCTGACCGAGTGCGAGATCCTCATGGATAATCATCGAGGTCGTTAAACACACCTTGCCGTAAACTTGGGTTAAATTTTAAAAAAAATCGAAATGTAATAGTCTGAACACATTTCACCTCTCATTCCACTAAATATCAAATTGCAGTTACAAGTATTACAAAACTTCCCTGACCTCTTTTCTTTAACCATAATAGAGGGAAAGGGGGCGGAGGGATCCAGATCCCGTAATCCCGGGCTTAAAAACACGACTTCCCGAGGTTCTGAATTAAACAAAAATTAAATCCCGACTACCCGAAATTCGGAAATAGAATTCCCGGATCCCAAAAGGGTCAATCCCTAAATCCCGAGCTTAAAAACACCCGATCCCAGAGTTCCGATAAAGGTCCTACCCCCCCCCCCCCCTTTCCCCCCGTAGTTCTATATTCTATTCATTCATAATCTTCAATTGAGACTTGATACTTCAAAATTACATTCTCTAATTTTGAATGATGCACACAGCTAGACACAATAAAAGAAAACAGATTTCGCTATATATCTCTTCGAAATTGGAATTTGTGAAAGAAGAAATGACATGTTATATTTTATCTTACATGTGTACTTTCAATTTCAATATGGTTCTTAATTTAGATTTAGTTTTCCCATAAATTGCGGACGGAATAGAAGACACCTGTTTACTTTCTGTACATGTAGAAAAAGTTGAAAACATGGAGTTGAATGACATAATTTTTACTTACTTTTAAGATAAATGTTAGAGTGAGACAACTTTTAAGTTACTGAATAATTTTTGGGGCCTAATTTGTTTATTTTTTGTTTGTTTTCCGTATTTGTTCTTCCGACCTGTAAGTGTTGCACTAGTAGTCAAATTATTCTCTTGGTATCGTCTGATTTCTTATATGAATATAAATCATGTCCTTAAATTTTCAATTGCACAAAATACGAACATTTCAACGTCTTTTAAATTAAACAATTAAATACACACGTCTTTCATTAATTATTTGTAACCTATTATAAAACTTTACGTTGTGTTTTCCGTTCAAGACTACGGCTTTTTAAAACGAGATTGTTGGGTCAATTCAGGTTCATTATAATTAATTTGATATCAATAGAAGAAAATTGTTACATGTTTATTTGTTTATTTGTTTATAATTTTGTTGTGAGGCGTTTTTTTCTTTCTGTTGATATCATAAACACGAAATGCCTTCTCCTACGCGTCTAAAACAAAACAAAAAACCAGTGTTTTTAAATAAGTCAAGCTGCACACAGAACAACGTACATAATGATTTGTAATTGGAGTTATTTAGATAATTTCTATGAGGTTTAAGACAGCTTAAGAGTGCTTGTTGGATTCATTATAGACCGCAGAAAGTAATTTCTCTTTTGTGTGTCCTTTCTTGGAGTAAGGGAGATAACTTGCGTAACTAACGACAAACGTTTTTAATCCCGTATTCCGCTAGAGGCGTGCAATTACGTACACTTCGCCTTAAGTTGTGTTATGCAGTATAATATGTCCAACAGCATTCGTCTTTCTACTCGTAAAGAAGTTTGTTTTTATAATATGGTGTATATAATTATTTCAGAACTCAAAAGGAAGCAGAAACGCTGATGTAACTTATCTGCCTTACTCGATCCCTAAAGATAAATACATGAAAGAAGTGTAATAACGCCTAACACAAACACAAATACGCACAAACACAAAACAGTACACCACAGGCACCACTTTATTCCAGAAACTTCTAACTCATGTCGAATGCTATAGTGAACAAGTGTTATTGGAACCTACACAAAACAATTAGAACTTTTCTGAAAATGACTCTAATTTTCAGATAAGGAGATGGATCATTAAATTTAGTCTAAGTGGTCGCTCCCCCTTAATTGAAAAAGAGAGATATTCTAAAATCCCAAAAGAGGAACGACTTTGTAATAAATGTAAAATACTAAAGGATGAGAAACATTTGTTACTCTATTGCGATTATTATAAAACACTGATGACATATATACTGAAATTAAACACTTGAATAATTTGAATGACGAAGAAAAACATCGTTATTTACTAAATACATCAACACCTTTATAAACATATAAGTTATGATCCTTCCTGAAAATGTCATTAAAACTGAGGGCAGGATACGACCATCATTCAAAATGATATAGTTGACGTAACGACCATCACACATTTAAAGTTAAGACCATCATGCTCGAATTTTTGAACGACTACTTTACAAAAATTGGAATGATTTTATGTATCAAATTTGGTTTCAATATAAACACTCCCACAATTAGTGTATATGAGACAAAAAGCTTGGCTCAAATAAACCTTTTACTGCACGAAAATCGAAAAAGAAAAACTTATCCCTAGAGTTGTCTCCCATATTCGAATGGTCGTAACTTTACCATCCGCTTACCACAAGTGAATATATAATTATTAGGAATGCTTGAATTGTAAATATAGCATAGATGAAAAATTCCTTTCATGCATTAGGGGCTATAATAATAACGACCATTTAGATCCCAAACTGTAGGAAATATCAACCACTTCACATCGTGAACACAGTTTGTTAGGTTTGGAAATGTAAACATAGACCCCAAATATATCATGATGACATTCATACTCTAAAATACTCGATTTTCTAGCCAAAGCTTCAAAGGGACAGCTTAGTTATTTTTTAATTTTTAATTTCAAAAGTGAAAAATAAAACGTGAAGTATTATATATGCATACTCATTTTTTTTAAATATTTTTATTCTTAATTGCAAGTAAATTACGAATAACATGTTAGATGTGCATTGATACATAACATACATTTCATAAATCTATCAAAAATAATAGAGGGAATTGCATAAACACAAATAAAAAGCAAAACAGTATGACTTTCTTGCTATGATTGCTTAACCCCAGTGTTAATCAGTATACTGGTAACATGTACGAAAAAGTAAAATCACACAAACACTGAACTCCGAGCAAAACGGAAAGTCCCTATTCAAAAAGCAAAATCAAAAGCTCAAACACGTCAAACAAATGAAAAACAACTCGCATATTCCTGACTATGTACAGGCATTTTCAAATGTAGAAATGGTATGATTTGATGCTATACAATGGAGAAAAAGTAATATAACGAACCACCGACGCAGACGGCATGTAATTGCAAAGAAATCGTAATTTGACAATTGAAATAAAACGAGTTAACATTCGCATACTGAAAAGAAAAAAAAAGACTTATTTTTTTCGTTATTGACGGTTAACTGTTTATTTCTATATATATTACAGGTCTTATTGTTATAATAAGAAATGCATGTAAGTACATTATCATAATTGTCCTTTTTCTTATTTTCTTATGATTTTATTTGTTCGTGAGATATTTTGGACTACTGGTTTTTTTATATATTCGGAAGGATTTAAGGTCTACTGGTAATTTTAGAAGACACGTTGATACCTTTTGTTTAAAATATCAGGACAGAATGTATAATCTGCAAGACATTTCGATACTGAATCGTAGGTGAGGTGTTTATTGGATATTTGAACAAAAAAAATAACGAGACAGTGGTGATTGAATCCCTTTGATCATCAAATTCTGTTAGATTCTTTCATATATATGATAAATACACTCATCATGGATACCAGTATTAAAATTTTATACATTCCTATTTTTTTAAATGACTATTGCAGTAATTGTGTTCAGAGGATAATAGAGATATGTAGTAGACAGAATAGAGAAATAATAACTAAAAACCTGGGAAATGTAGCCTACCCATGACTGCAGCTTAAGTTGATCATTTGAAAGTTGTTAAACACATGCCAGAAAGAGTTAAAGGTGGTAATGTAGCTTTCGCATTTGCATACATTACACATCTAACTACTGTTCATATTATGAAGTTAGTTAAGGGTAATAATTTTCTTTATTGACTGGTTTACGCGGAGAACAGATTAAAAATGACACTATGTAAATTTTACGGACACCATCACGAATTGGTTGATCCATTCGATGCGTCTTTGTCCAAACTAACGAAGGACATTTTTTACACGTGTTAGATTATGGTTTGTCATTGCGTCGTCTGATCTTTTAGTTACCGAACGTGCATATTCCCGATTGTGACTGTTTCGCTGAGTGTGAATTTGCATTGGTATAAGACGTGTAACGGAACTTTTCTATCCAAAATTCATGTATTTAGTTTTGATTTTATATCTGTTATTCTCATTTGATTGTGTCAAATGTCTTATTGTTTGTAGTTGTAAATCTTTTTTTCTGTTGTATTCTTGTATTATGGTAAAGATTGTTAATCACCCAGTCCATTTCTTGGATGTAAGTTTGAGTCAACTACATTTATACAATATTTTTGGTTTAAAGTTTTATTTTGAAGAAACAACGACATAGCTATTTTATACAATTTATTCTAATTACTACCAACTTTTTATATTAATTAGCATTGTAATTTTCCTTGTTATAATAAATAATTCAATTTTGGATGTAACGCGTCTTCTGATTGGCTGAAGTCGTTTTGTGTATCAGCTAAAAGACATCATTTTGTCATGTGACCGTGACGTCATCAACGTTTTTTCGTGGTTTACTACCAGTTTAAAATGTAATTTAGAATTAAATTATAAGAAAGAACAGTAATATTTTATCTGTCAATTCGAAATAACACAAAAATAAATGTGGTGCACACTTTAGAATTAATTAGTGTGCACCTTATTTTTTATGTCATTTATTCAAAGACAGAAAAAAATATAATATTCATTCCTTAAATGTTTTATTTATTCATTTTTTTCCTGTTTTGGGGAAATGTTAAAAAATTCAAATTAGACGTCTCTTTGTACGTTGATATCTTCGGCTAACGCAGCTGAGAGATTTTATGTGCTGGTTTAGATTGTTTTATGTATTCTTATTAATTCTGTAGTTAGTAACCACTTCGGTGTTGTCATATATATATATATATATTATATAGTCAGTTTTGTAGGTTTACTGCATGCTTATGTATGAATTATTCTTGCCCCGGACAGAAAACCTAAGACGTTTTGGGAACAACGTTTTGGCTTTTTAACCTTTTTTTATCCCTGCGTCGCTTGGTGGTCTCATGTGGACGAAACGCGTGTCTGACATTTTAAATTATAAAACTGGTATCTTTTGATTGCTATTATTCGTGAGTTTCTCTGTCCTATGTGTTCTCCAATATAAGCAGGAGGTTTGGCTAGCAACAAAACCAGGTTTAATCCACCATTGTTTTCTTGAAATGTCCTGTATCAAGTCAGGAAAATGGCTTATGTTATATTATAATTCGTTTCTGTGTTTTACATTTTAGTATTGTGTTTCTGTTGTGTCGTAGTTCTCTTCTTAGCCGACCGTGCAAGGGCTGTATAGCCAGTCAAGGTCGTAAAAAAACTTCCATTTGTTGTTCTCTTCTTATATTGGATGTTTCCCCCTCAGTTTTAGTTTGTAATCCCGGTTTGTCTTTTTCTTGGAATTTTGAACATCGGTAAACTATTGTTGCCTTTATTTATCACGTCACTTTGTGTGTTGATATCTTCGGCTAACACAGCTAAGAGTTTTATGGGTTTAGATTGTTGTAGGTATTCTTATTAATTCTGTAGTTCGTAACCACTTCGGTGTTGTCATATATTGACTATTATATAGTCAGTTTTGTAGGTTTACTGTATGCAAATGTATGAATTATTCTAAATAATAAGAATGTTCTTGCCCCGGGCAGAAAACCTAAGACGTGTTGGGCACAACTTTTTTTGCTTTTTAACTTTTTTCATCTTAGCGTCGCTTGGTGGTCTCATGTGGACGAAACGCGTGTATGACATATAAAATTATAAAACTGGTACCTTTTGATTGCTATTATTGCTTCTCTGTCTTATATGTTCTCCCATGTCTCCTATACAAGCAGGAGGTTTGGCTAGCAATAAAACCAGGTTTTACCCACCATTTTTTTCTTATTTAGGAAAATGGCTATTGTTATATTATAGTCCGTTTCTGTGTGTGTTACATTTTAGTATTATGCTTCTGTTGTGTCGTAGTTCTCCTCTTATTTTGAAGTTTCACCCTCATGTTTAGTTTGTAATCTGGGTTTGGTTTTTTCCTTAGAATTTTGAACATCAGTATACTATTGTTGCCTTTATCTATCACATATTTTGTTTACAAACTCAAATTGGCAATTTTAAGACTGAAACACTCATAGTTAATCTGTTTTTTGTCCAAAATGAAAGTTGCCGCATCCGTGTTTATCCTCAACCTTTATATATGTTATGTATTATCATCAAATACAATTTTTATTTCAATATTATGAATGAACACGAATGCGGCCACTTTCATTTCAGACGGAAACTTTAACTAAAATGCTAAAATTGTAAAGTAATTTAGCATGACTTAATGATGCTTGTACCCGATATATGTACATTGTATTGTCAAAAACAACATATATTTATGCAGCAGAATCATTCTACTTTCCACTAAATAGCTAAAAGAAAACAAATTTCATAATTTTGTTAAACTGCTTTATTTTGGGGCAAAAAGGGGTCTTACTGCACCTACTCCTTTCACCTGATGATTCAATTTTCCCAACAGCTAGGTATACATGTATATGTGGAAACTTGTGTAATGCCAATTACCAAATTTACTTCTTTCTTATGTAAAATAATTATAACGGTATGGCTTATAGCATAAGCCACAAACATACTGATCGGCCAGTAACCAGTTTTATGGAATGATTTAAGACTACACAGGGAACGTTCAAGACTAACCATGTTTACAAGTATTTAACCATACAATGCTAAACTAAAAGGCGCATTACATAAATTGTACAAAAAAATCAAGTTCTTGACCATGTATTGACAAAATAACATAATTTTATTGTTTAGGTTCTACGCACAAATAGATGCAAGGACAAAAATCAGTTTTCTGATTTTTTTTTTTCTTAAATAAGAAATCATTTATTTACGTTTTTTCTTGAACTTTAATATTTAAAGCAACTTTTTAACAAAAAATATCGCGACTTCCTTATTTAGCTGATTAAAATGCCATGATACATACAATACAAACCAGTAAAAGTCTGAAATGACATACAATATCGTCCTATTTAAAACCTTTTTGAAAAAAAAGACCAAAATAACGTCCTCAATATAAATAGATGATCTTTTCTCGTTTTGTAAAAATAAGTGTTAACGGGGAAAATGTGATAAAAATTTCTTGATTATTATTTAAATTAATGTACGAATGATGAAGATAATAGAATATCACATTTTGAAATCATTAAGAAGTAAATGATAGAATACATAATATGCATATTTCAAAATGAGAAATAAACTTCAAGTAAATTTAAAGCGGTTTGTGTTTGTACCGGCAACAAAGCATTGTGGTGATGATATGCCGTAATTATACTACAAGGACGTTCTTAAGAATGAAATTTCAAATTCATCTACTTCCAAGTCCATGTTCTCAATAGAGAGTCATATAGTAAATAACATATCATAACCATATCACAGCTTAAGGCTACTTCTTTTAACATGTGGGGGTCCCTTCTATGTATTGGTTACCTAATACACACAAATACACAAGTAGAATATCGTTTCATCTCGGCCACTAGTAAGTGTTCTACAACTAATCTTTCAGTGCTTTTAACAAGTTCCTTAACTACTACAAAAGAGCTTACCATAAAGTATTGTAACAAAATATTTGAAAATAGACTGGTAAAATATTGTTCGGACCTTTCTTTGAGTATGGCTAGACTGAAAAACTGAGCACAGGTCGAGAACGGGTTAAAACTGTTTCAGTCTGGTCGAGTAATAGTATAGACTATTTTTAATGACAAAGATAATGGTCAAGAACAATTCAGTACAGTCGAGTATGGTTAAGACTACTGTCGAGAAATGACGAGTCAAATTCAGACCAATTAAGACTTGTCGAGTACAAATCACATCAGTCGAGTACAAATGTAGGACATTTCAGACTTTCCCTGGTTTGTGGTGATACACAATATCCTTCTTTTTCGTGCATATTTCTTGACAGTTGTTTGGGTGATATTGATATAACCAATTTGTAGAGCATGGCGAGTCTCAAGATTCATAGAACTAGGTATACCTACATCAGTGCAAAATAAATATTATATTTACATAAAGAGTCCATGTTTCCCTTTGAAAAAGAAAAGAAATTGTTCTCAAATGTTTTAAACAGTTCTGCTATGTTCTATGAACTATGTTGGTGGAAGAAGTAATGACTACTTAGATATAGGAAGATGTGGTGTGAGTGCCAATGAGACAACTCTCCATCAAAATAACAATGTAAACAAGTAAACCATTAAAGGTCAATGTACGGCCTTCCACACGGAGCCTTGGCTCACACCGAACAACAAGCTATAAAGCAGAGATGGGTCCGATTATTTTCAATGTAATTGATTTAATTACAATTACTTTTTCATTTGTATGATTAAATTAAATTAATGATTACATCATTTCTGAAAGTGTCTGATTAAATTAATGATTACATTGGCAAAGTAATCATGATTACATCTGATTACAATGAATAAAAAAACAAAAAAACATTTTGAATGATGTGAATGAATTAACGTTTAATATAACTATAGCACTTTTTTCAAAAGGATTTTGTTTTGTTTATTATAAAATGACAACCTCAAACTTAATCTATTTAATAAACCACAAAAGTTCACTACATACATACATGAACATTGTGTCACCCATTACACTTTATCATCATTGATCTCGGAATTATTTTGACTTCAATTGAATCTGGCTTAAAAAAGAGTTTGCTGTTTGTCTTTTACCTTTCCAGACTTTATATGTTTTTTTCAAGGTGCAGTTTATAAAAGTTAAAATATGGCTGAAATAAAGTAACCAAATAAAGACTATGTAAAATTTTAATAAAATTGTTTAAACAAATTGTTTACAAAATACAACACTACAAATCAATGCATTTTACATTTCCAGTCCAAGTACATACTAAAGTTTACTTATTTTAAGCAAGATATTTGTCCAACTTTTAATTTAGTTTATGTTAATTAGATATTTTTCACATGTCTGATTAATCTTTTATCATATATATTGTCCTACAGCTACATTATGAATACTCAATTGGAAATTGCAATAAAAAAACAAACCTTAATTGATTCCTACCTGTCAGTTCAGAGTTGACAAAAATCACAATATTAACAAAAGATTATAATTCAGGGTTAAAGAACAGTATAATATAATATTACTTAAACATAGTAGTTTTTAACTAAATACAAGTATATTTGTACATCTTGTAATTGTGAATATATGTACAATATCTTTAACTAGAGACATACAATTGTTTTACATGTCTCTTCTTGGCTAATGATGACTATTTAATACTGTAACAGTTTATTTTTTACTGAAGACGTATACAAATCAATTATAAACGTTTTATTAAGTAAACCAAACTAAATTAACTTGTTAAATATTCATTCAATAAGAAGAAAAAAAAGGTTAATTTATTTACCATAAACACAGTTTTAAGATTTTTTCATTGTAATCACAATGTAATCATAAAGTAATCAGGATTACAGGGCATTTTGAAAAGTAATTGATTAAATTAAATTACATGTAATCAGAGTTTTGGTTGATTAATGATTACAATGATTACTTGGGAAATTGTAATCAATTACAGCTGATTAACGATTACAATTAAAATGACCCCAAGTCTGCTATAAAGGGCCCCAACATGTTTTTGTTCACCCATTATGGCTTTGGATGATTCCCGTTTATAACTAAAGTGTACGCTTTCAACCAATTTCTTAACGTGATTGCTCTGAAAGTCACCTGTTGGTGACCTTCTGCTGTTGTTTTTTTATTTGGTCGGGTTGTTGTCTCTTTGACACATTCCCCATTTCCATTCTCAATTTTATAAGATGTAAAATACTTACTATAAGACTCTCATCTTTAGTTCATACATAATTTGTCACATATGTACTGGTCCTTTCGAGTAAGTATAAATCGAATGTGAAACTCATTCATAAGCTATGAAAATGAAGAAAGCTTTCTATGATTTTCTATCTTCAATTCAGTTTTCAGCTTATACGTAAAATTCACGTTCAATTAATGTGAAATTCATTTGAAATTCACGTGAGCAAAATTTGGCTGTGTACATGCAACATATTACATTTGATTTTAATCCTCCACGTTCAAAATAATCCCATATATGGTAAGTATTTTCTGTGTTCACGTGGTTTTAACATTCTTCGGGGCACACCGTTATAAGTGGATTAGCTACCGGTTTGTTTTTCATAATATGAAAACATTGAACGAGTGTCAATAAGAACACTCTTCACCAAATAAAAGGACACAGCAGCTAATATGGTACCGTACGGCCGTAAAAAAAGAGCAAAAGCCATAATCACAATAAGCACTAAAAGGGTCTGAAAAGAGAAATATGAGTCCTGTATAGCTTGTTGTTCGGTGTGAGCCAATGTTCCGCGTTGAAGACCGTACTTTGACCTATAATGGTTTACTTTTATAAATTGTGACTTAGGCTACCACTACGACGGTAACACCAGCACAGTAGTCAGCACTTTTTTGTGCTGATATGAGTTATCATTGATACGGTTATATTTATAAATTAACTTTTTTTAAATTAAAATTTTGAATTTTTGAAAAGTAAGGCCTTACTACCTCAGGCATAGATTATCTTAGCTGTATTTGGCAGAACTTTTAGGAATTTTGGTCCTTAATGCTCTTCAACTTCGTACTTTATTTGGCCTTTTTAACTTTTTTTGGATTCGAGAGTCACTGATGAGTCTTTTGTAGACGAAACGCGCGTCTGGCATATATACAAAATTTAGCTTTTGATCTTCAGTGCTGTACAACTTTGTACTTTTTTCACTTTCGATCTTTTATATCTGGGCTTATGTATTCGGGTTTAGTTTTCTGTAATTAGTTAATACTTCAGTTTCATTATGTATATCTCTTTCATATTCATTTGATCAAATTTACTGTTTGCAATAGCATTAATTGTTCTATATAATAAGAATGTTCTTATCCCGGGCATACAAACAATGCCGTATTTGGCAAAACCTTTTCAACTTTTGATCTTCAGTGCTGTACAACTTTGTACTTTTTTCACTTTCGATCTTTTATATCTGGGCGTCACTGGTGAGTCCTGTGTGGACAAGACGCGGTTTTGGCGTATTGAATTTTAAACCTGATGCTTTTTGTTATCTATTAATCATGCTTTTCTTTGTCTAATATGTTCTCCTTTTTATTTTCATTGTAGTCCTGTAATATAATGTTGTCATTTCAATGTTATATTTAACTTTGCCATTAAAGTGCGAGGTTTGGCATGGCATAAAACCAGATTCAACCCACCACTTTTATTCCCCTTTAAAAGTGTCCTGTACGTATACCAAGTCAGGAAGATGGCCATTGTTATAATATTGTTCGTTTCTGTGTGTGTTGCATTTTAACGTTGAGTCGTTTGTATTTTCTCTTATTTTTGAGATATTGCGATAAGACGTGGCACGGTACTTGTCTATCCAAAATTCATGTATTTGGTTTTGATGTTATATTTGTTATTCTCGTAGTGTTTTGTCTGTTGCTTGGTCCGTTTTTGTGTGTGTTGCGTTTCGGTGTTGTGTCGTTGTTCTCTTATATTTAATGCGTTTCCCTCGGTTTTAGTTTGTTACCCCGATTTTGTTTTTTGTCCATGGATTTATGAGTTTTGAACAGCGGTATACTACTGTTGCCTTTATTAAGTCCTGGTATCCATGATTAGTTTATTTACAACCACTGGGTCGATGCCACTGCTGGTGGAGATTTATTTCCCCGAGGGTACCACTAGCCCAGTAGTCAGCATTTGTTGTGCTGACATGAATTATCATTGACATGGTTATATTTATAAATTAACTGTTTACAAAATTTTGAATTTTTGAAAAACTAAGGCCTTACTACCTCAGGCATAGATTAACTTAGCTGTATTTGGCAAAACGTTTAGGAATTTTGGTCCTCAATGGTCTTCCACTTCGTAATTTATTTAGCCTTTTAAACTTTTTTGAATTCGAGCGTCACTGATGAGTCTTTTGTAGACGAAACGCGCATCTGGCGTATATACAAAATTTAGTCCCGGTATCTATGATGAGTTTATTTACAACCACTGGGTCGATGCCACTGCTGGTGGAGATTTATTTTCCCGAGGGTACCACCAGCCCAGTAGTCAGCACTTTTTGTGCTGACATGAATTATCATCGATATGGTTATATTTATAAAATAACTGTTTACAAAATTCTGAATTTTTGAAAAACTAAGGCCTTACTACCTCAAGCATAGATTACCTTAGCTGTATTTGACATAACGTTTAGGAATTTTGGTCCTTAATGCTCTTCAACTTCGTACTTTATTTGACCTTTTTAACTTTTTTGGATTCGAGCGTCACTGATGAGTCTTTTGTAGACGAAACGAGCGTCTGGCGTATATACAAAATTTAGTCCTGGTATCTATGATGAGTTTATTTAGATGATGTAGAGTTGTCTTATTGGCACTCATACCATATATTCTTATATAAATTCAAAATAAAATAATTGTTTATATTGGCATATTCTATTATTGAACTGTATTTTATCATACGTTCACTAACATTAACATTAGGAGTATACAATTAACTCGTTTTGATTATTACAGCTGAATTTAATATTATTAATGCGAGTGGTCAATAATGTATTGTACTAAATAAATATTTATGAAATACTGACATGATTTATAACTTTCTTCTAAAATTTCTCTTCTTAAATTAAGAATTTATTGAGAAACTCATGTTTACCTGCGTTAAGCAAATTTGAACATGTTATTATATGTCTTTTTACGTGTTAACCTTAATTTGCTTTTAGTGGTTTATGATAATCATACAATTCTGTCAATTCTTTGGCTTTAAGTGCTACGGGTAAATATAAAATAGGGCTTTGGTCACATACCAATAATGAAGTGTTATTATCAACATCTAGCATTTTGTCGATACATCTGAGGATTGTCAAAACTATTTATACATATAAGTATTGCCATTAATAAGTTATAGTAGCATGAGCTATATTATTTCACTGTGTATGCCTAAAGTTTCACTTATACCACTTGAATGTTGCAGCCGAGGAAGATATAGTAGAAGTTAAAGCAGAAATGAATGCTGGTATGTATTTTATTTTTTAAACTGTTATAACAATCAATATGTTAATATTTTGATATCAAATGAGTGATTCTACGTTTTTACGTCCCCTTCTTTATGCATGATCTGCGGACGATGCAAAATATTTTGACAAAACAAGTTGAATGGTAGTTTATTTTTAACCGTCACGTTTCTATGTATGTTGGCGCTTGTTTTTGTAGTCGTTCGTGTTTCTGTTGTTCTCCTATAATGGATGATGTGGTTCCTTTGATTTTCGTATGTTACCCGGATTTGTTTTAAATAAATGTATTTATGAGAATTGAATAGCGGTATTCCACTATTGCCTTTGATTTAACTTTTTGGGAGAAAGAAAATAAAACAAATAACACCAAGACATTTTTCGATTATAATAACATGTTTAAAACAGACACACAACAGTATGGGCGAAAGAAAAAAGTTCCACGGGACAAACATAGTGTACAAGAATCGACAAGTATCGACACAGACCATTTGATATTGATTTCCGTGTTAAGAACAAAATGGCAGGTGAAAGTTCCTCAAATATACCTAGATAATGTAGATTAGAAATGTTAATCAGCGTGAAAAGATCAAATTGACTCTTGAGGTTATCAAAACTTGGGTTTAATGTTTGATCCTTTTTGTATTCTTTGTGAACATTCTTTTTTATTCATTTGGCTTCTATAAAATTATTTTTCTTGTCTTGTGTACAGCAGACCGGTGTAAAATTTAGTTGGTTAGTTATTATAAAGAAATACGAATTTCACCAGTTTATTTGGCAAATTAATTATTTCCAGCTACGGAATAAACTTAAAAGAATCAAGATTGATCTCATGAGCTTTAAGATTTGCTTTGAAATATGTTTTAAATACAGTTTCATTGTCATCTACATACAAACAAGTGGTTGGGAACATCAATAAGTTTATTAAAATCGTCATCTATACTATTAAACGAGAAGACCTCATTTTGGGTGTCGCTTCCACCTCTTTCCACAATTAATTGATCAACACGCCTCTGTGTCCTATAGGTACAGTGCATAGTGCCATTTGTCATCCATTCATATGATTATTCAGATTGAGTTATTTTTGGAGAAAAACGAGAAACAAGTCATCCGGATACTGTCCCGTCATTGGACGAAATTTTAAGTCAGATTAGACTTCCGGTTTGCCTTTTTCTGTATACTAAAAAAACATATATATATATATATATATAAAGAATAAAGTGTATTTTCAGAATTCTATCTGCTATCATTTTCAAGTTAACTATCCACGGCAGTCACATAGTTTATTAAATAGAGAGGGTCTGTATACTATATCAATGACCACTATGGATCGATTAGTAGCCTTAGAATTGAAAGTTAATTTAATACACCATAGTTATATAGTAATGAATGTTCATAATATACAAATAAGCGCTAAAATATTGATGTGATACCTTTTCTGAAATTCTCCTGTCATTAAATCTTTTACAAAATTCATTGATTACAAAAAAAAGAAGATGTGGTATGATTGCCATGTTGAGACAACTCTCCACAAGAGACCAATATGACACAGATATTAACAATTATAGGTTTCCGTACGACCTTCAACACCGAGCAAAGCCCATTTCGCATACTCAGCTTTAAAAAGCCCCGAACTGACAATGTAAAACAATTCAAACAAGAAAACAAGCGGCCTTATTTATGTATAAAAAATGAACGAAATACAAAAAAAAGAAGATGTGGTATGATTGTCACGTTGAGACAACTCTCCACAAGAGACCAATATGACACAGATATTAACAATTATAGGTTACTGTACGACTTCAACAACGAGCAAACCCATACCGCATACTCAGCTTTAAAAGGCCCGAACTGACAATGTAAAACAATTCAAACCAGAAAACTAGCAGCCTTATGTATGTACCAAAAAATGAACGAAAAACAAATATGTAACAGATAAACAAACAACAACCACTGAATTACAGGCTCCTTACTTGAATGTTCATAACATTCTAAATGTATGTTCATATTAAATTGATAGAAAACCATTAAATGGGAATATTGGAAATAAAGGAGGAGGGGGAGGGATAACAAAAAAAAAGCATTTTCCTGTCCCTAATAACCTATGACTTATGATACTTTTGCTGAAATTCTCCAGTCATTCAATATTTTACAAAATTCTTTCAACAACACTTTACATACTTTAAACTACGCTCTGAATGCCAGCGATTTTGCGGGTGTATTCTAGTAAATATAAAATAAGAAGACTTACCCAACTACCTGATATATAAAAACAATTATGTGAGACACATATAAGCTGCGTCGGATAGAAATCGACATTATGCCAGTGCACGTATATATGTCCATGTATAATATATAAGTTTGTGATTGGTTCTGGAACATTCAAATGCGTAATAAAAGACGATATGTTTTGTAGGGTTTTTTATATAAACTCAATTTTCATAAACATATTTGTAGTTACTGACTTTGCATGGACATCTTTTTTAACTCGAAATAAGTTAACAGATGTTTTTATTCATTCATTTGCATAAGGTCGATTTTAGAGACGTAGAACTCTAAAAACGAGCAAAATGCATCTATTACTGTACTTTTTCCGCAATTTGTATTTTGGCCGGTTATGCTTTTTATCCGACACTTTTGCTTTTTGTCCGTTGTTTTCAGTCCGTTTTGCTTTATTAGTTCATCTGGCCCAGAGTTTTTAATATGATGTGTACAAAAAATAATTTTACGAATTTGAAATTTTGATAGATATTGTAATGTCTATCAGTTTATTTTGAAATCCCTTATCATAAGAAGATAAGACGGAGAAAATTTAAACTTACTACCTTTTAGGATCTAGTAGACTACACCTACCGGTATACAAAAAGGACTTGCATACTTGATAAAACATTTAAGCTAAAGTGAATGAATTTCAAGAATAGTTAATATTAACCTGATCATTCAAAAATTTAATAGTTTCTCCTTAATGTCATACGATCTGTATGTTATTTTGCGAAAAGTGCATATAGGCTATTATGCTTCACCTAAGCAATTCTAATATGCAATAAAAATATACCTTCATGTACCATTTTAAGTGATAAAAGGGGTCAACATTTTAGACATGTACTCAAAACCTCGGGGATTTTTTTACATTTCTAACAATATGCATTGCCTTTACAAGACATGTCGGTGTCTTGATACTTTATTGCATACAAATATAAATGCTCTATTATGTATTGCTTGAGGCAACGGTATTTTGTGCGGAATTTGAAGTTAATAGATGCTACATGAAAATTGATGCGACAGTCGTACAAGTGAGAGGTTTTATTAGGGCTCTTAAACCCGGTTCAATCCACCATTGTCTACATTTTAAAATGCCTGTATCAGGTCAGGAATATGACAGTTGATGTCCATTCGTTTGATGTGTTTTGTCATTTAATTTTTCCATATGATTAGGGAATTTCCGATTGAAATTTCCTCGGAGTTCAGTACTTTTTTTTTATTTTTACTTTTTTTTTCCATGGTGAATTTGCTTTCGAGTGTGTGAAGATTTACCCCCCCCCTCCCCCCCCCCTGTGAAATGTATTATTTTTTTTGCTTCCTTCAACAAAATCTAGTGAGGTAAGCACTCATAAACATTATAATGTAGGAAAGTTTTTTTAGTAATTCAAACTTTGCAGAACCATAAACTTAGAGATTTACACTCTGGATTGTTTGAATAATTATGAAGAACAATCTATTAATTTTATTTATCTATTCAAATTTTTCACATATTTCATTTATTGTGGATTCATTATTTTTTCATGATTTTCCTCTGTACAGAGGAACTATGCTGAGAGGACTCAACTAGTTGACTGACATCGCAATCTTAGTGACTATATAACGAACACAACTTGTTGTGAAAATTGTAACTATAATATTCCACCAGAAAGGTTAACATAGTAGTCAGAAGAGTGGTAAACTACAATGAAACAAAAAGCAATAGTTACAATGTATGAATAGAACATAAAAGTGTATACAGAAAAAAAGATTAAATTATCAGTTTATAAACGAATAAAACATACTTGACAGTGAAATGTCTCAATTTCCGCAGAAAATTAAACGTCGTCCATGTTACATGTGTAGAAAAATTTGTGCAGACGGTGTCACAGAAATTGAACAACTTTACGTAGTACAACACAAACGATGATGTAAGACATCGGTCCAGTTCAATTTGTTCCGGATAATTAGGTAAACATTAAGTGAACATCGAAAGTGAACCAGAATATTCTCCGTCTGATGTCTTACTGAAATAAATATCTCTAATATATAAAACACTTGAATATCACTATGTAAATCCAAATAATATACATAGAATTACACAGGGTTGTTCTCAACGTAAACACTCATTTCACGATATGTCGGGTGTAAGTTGTGGCTTTTCCATTCACGATTATTCGCACTTTTGCTTTTTGGACATGTTCTCTAGAACTTTCAAATGAGTTCGCTATGACTCCAACGGGACATTCGGTACGGCAAATGGTTTTGTCCTTTAGAAGACTGAGGTCTCCTTTGATGAGATCATGGCGATCTTCTGTCCATTTTCGCCGTTGTTGTGGTAACGACAGGTAAACTTCCTCCAATAGGACCAGATCACTGGCCAGAACATGTATATGTCTCCATTCGACTAGAAAAAGATCCCGTTGGTCGAATTCTCCAAGCTTATTTGAAGTAAAGATGTAATAGTTAAGTTGTGTCAATAATATAGCTGATGTAAAGATTAACGGATTATCTAGATCTGTCGATACCGGTTTCAGAGGTCTAGAATTGATCATTGTGAAAGAGGGACGAAAGATACCAAAGGGACAGTCAAACTCATAAATCTAAAACAAACTGACAACGCCATAGTTAAAAATGAAAAAGACAAGCAGACAAACAATAGTACACATGACACAACATAGAAAACCAAAGAATAAACAACACGAACCCCATCAAAAACTAAGGGTTAACTTCTGCCAAGAATGTATTTAGAACTTCCAGCGGCGTTTACATGCATAGAATCAAGTATTCTTCTTGTGATACAAATAATTCTTTCCCAGGCTCTAACCATGTGGGATGAATGTGGCGGAATGTAGATTCAAGAATTTTACAGAAAGTTCTTGAAGGGTCTTCGATATTGATAGAGTCAATCTTTAAATCATCGATTGCGTCAATAAAGTTTGTTCCAAGGTCAAATCTAAAAATCTTAACTTAACCTCTTTTAGCGGCGAATCTTCTGATGGCGTTTATGAAGGCTGAAGAGCTCATTTCCTCGATCAGTTCGATGTGAACAGCTCTGGTCACTCAGCATGTGAGAAAAAAAATCCCCAACGTTTTGAGTTGGCGTATCCACCACGTGTTTTACGTGAAACAAAGGTGTTTATTTCATCGTTGGTGAACGGAGTTTACGGTTCAAGACAATTCTCTGGAAGATCAGATATTTGGCTCTCGGTTTTCCTCTTAGTTTGCGGCTGGTCACAAACACTAAGTATTTTCTTATCCCAGGCATAGATTACCTTAGCCGTATTTGGCACCATTTTTGGGGGAATTTTGGATCATCAATGCTCTTCAACTTTGTACTTGTTTGGCTTTATAAATATTTGATATGAGCGTCACTGATGAGTCTTATGTAGACGAAACTCGCGTCTGGCGTACTAAATTATAATACTGGTACTTTTGATAACTATTGTGAATAATAAAAGATATCAAGCGTTTTGCTCCTACGATTGAGAATCCTGCGGATCGATTTGCCCCATCGGTGAAGTGACGGCGCTTGTCAGGGTAGTGTCAGAAAAATACTGTCGATATATAGCCTCGGACACACCTTAACGGATAGCTCGAACAGATGCCTGACGGATAACTTTTTTTCAATCCGTTCATGTCTGTTCGACGTCCGTTCTTATCCGTTTGAGGTCCGTCCATATCCGTTACATGTCCGTTTAACGTTTTATCCGTCGACGTCCATTCTGTCCGGTGGAAAATTTGAGCATGAAATGTCCGTTGAACGTACGGTAGGCGTCCGTTTTGTGCTGTACTCGTCTGTTTCGATTTCGATTTGTATCCGTTATGTGTCCGTTATACATCTGTTGGAGGTCATGTATATAAATTCACCAACGGACTTCTGAAGGACGTCTAACAGATAAAATGGATGTTAATCGAATGTGCAACGGACTTCTACCGGACGTATAACGGATAAATGAAAAATGAATATTTCGCGTCAGAAATGCCAATTAGATTTATTAAGGTTCATGAATTCTTATTATTCATAATCGATCTTAGAGTAAGGACACGTCTTCACAATCAACCAGCTCTTATTCAGGCCAGACACTACCATTTAGTGGCATTTTGAAGAACAAACCAAAACCAGTTACACAGAACTATTTTTAATATTTCTGCGTTTTACATGTCTCATTATTGTCGCCTTTAATTTTTCCTTATATCTTGTTCATCCGTTTTATCCGATATGTTTCCGTTGGGTGTCAGTTTTTTGCCGTACGCGTCCGTTGGATGTACGTTCGACATCCGTTCTGGTTGGTACGTTTCCGTTTCTCGTACGTTGCAAACCGGTGCGTGTCCGTTATGCATTCGTTACGCGTCCCTTTTATTTGGTCAATATATCAACGGACTCCCAACGGATAACAATTTTGTCAACGGACAGCTTTTATTTTCATCTGTTAGTCGTCCGTTCGTGCAATCCGGTAAGGTGTGACCGAGGATTACGATGGCGATCAATGGTTTCTTTTCACGGAGGTTTAAATCAGATTTGACAAAACGACCTCTAACTTGTAATAGTCATCTTTCGTCCAAAAACGGGTTGAGGTTAGCTATTAGACTCCGTTTATGAATTTGTTCCTGACGGTTTATGCAATCTATTTCTACTTCTTGTTGTGAAGATATTAAGATGAAATGTTCGGCATTCGAAAAACGTTACTGAGAAGCGACTGGTGCTGCCTGTTTTGGTCCGTATTAACGGGAGAAACATTCTTTAAAGGCTATCGCCCGAACAAGTGATGTTCAGTTGGAAAATTTGTTTAATATATCAGTTCCTATACCGTTAAGCTCAAATGTGGCAAATGTTTTAACAACCTTATAATTTTCATGGATTTCTCCATCTTCCTCTGGATCTGTTTGCTTATACATATCCTCAGAATTATTCTGTTTTGAGGAAAGATGTTCCAAAAACAATTTACTGCTGTGAATTTCGTGGGCCGGTACGGACCTTGTTCTCGAATCTGCGGGATAACGGTTAGTTGCTACATAGTTCCAATGACTTGGAGAGCTAAATTTCATTATTTTCTCAACTCTATTGGCGACATAGATAAAGAACTTTCTTGTCTTGTTACTAATTTAACCTAAGACCGCTTCACTGTCTGTGTAGAATTTCACGGTGTCTATATGTAAATCTAACTTATCCACGATGCAGATAATTCAAGTCGTGGAAGAGTGTGACCACTTGTTGGTGCAACTTTGGCTTTCCCAAGAATGAACCCCATGTTTGGTGCCCCACTACTGTCGGTCGTGCGAAGATGAGCAACAGCTGCTTTTACCTTTTCGAATGCATCAGAGAAGACATGTAACTCCCTTGTGGAGATTTTGATCAGAAATGGCACGTAAGTTCGTGGAATGCGCAATGTTTCGATAGCAATTAGAGTATCTTGCCATGATTTCCACTCAGCTGCTGTCTCATCAGAGAGAGTTTGGTCCTAATCAACCATTTCTTACACTATTTTCCTTAATAGGAGTTTCCCTTGAATAATCACTGGAAACAAATATCCAAGAGGATCGTTGATAAAATTCCTCGCAGAGTGATTGGTTTTTTTTCTGATGATAATTGAAATAAGAAGTTGTCAGTTTTTACGTCCAAGCTGTGCCAAAGACTACGTTGTAGTGGTTTGCTGTCGGAATCTAAGTCTAGTTCCTTTAGATTTGAATCCAAATCACTGGCATGAAACGTAGACATAACTTCCGCCCAATTTGAGGCGAACTAGCGAAGCCGTAAGTTTCCATCTTTTGCAAATGCTTGCTGTGTTTCCTTTATGAGCGAAACAGCTTCCTCTTTTGTAGGGTATGACGTAAGACCGACACCGACATAGAAGTCTATTGTAACAAAGCTATTCACGTGACTACCAAACTATGAATTCAAGCGTAACAACGGCAGGCGTCGAACTATTTCCGAAAACATGAACTCTCATGCGGTATTCGACAAGGTTCTCTTGTAGGTCTTTGTCTTAATGCCATAAAAAAATAGATAATTTCAGATGTTACTTCCGACTACAAAACAGTAAAACATGTGATGAACGTCTGCATTTCTTTCCTGGAACGCAGCAGTACTCACAAGTGATCAGTGGTTATGTCTGGACCAGTTAACAGGAAGCTGTTAAGTGAATCTCCGTTACATTTGGCGGAAGAGTCAAACACAACCCTAATCTGATCGGTTTTCTTTGGGTTATAAACACCAAACATTACCAGCACTATTCGTTGTGGTTTAACGGTGGAGCAAATTCTGCATGATATTGTCTAGGGTCTTAATCATAAATGAAAGAAGTGTTCCCGCTTTACTGGGTTTCTTTTCAGGCTGGCGTCTAACATATTAGCACGGCTAAGAGCTTGTGGTATGTTGTTTGACTTAGGCTGTCTTGGCACTCGGAACGGTTACGGTGCAACCCAACTTCCTTCTGAGTCCCTCACAAATACGTTTACCTATCACTACCTAATTAAGTTTCAAGTGTTGTGGATATTGAGTTCTTGGTGGTAATATGCGCTGTTCAAGAACGTGGTGTGCCTCTATAAGGTCTATGCCAATTTGGAAGAATAATTTGGCATTTTCCTCTATTGGTGGAATGCTTCCTCCGAGTTCTTTTAAATTAGGGTGATGTCGTTCATCCATATAAAAGATGGACGAAAGATTCCACAGGGACAGTCAAACTCATAAATCTAAACCAAACTGACAAAGCGATGGCTAAAAATTAAAAAAACGAACAGATAAACAATAGTACACATGACACAAC
The DNA here is from genome assembly GCF_965363235.1 of Mytilus galloprovincialis. Taxonomy (NCBI): domain Eukaryota; kingdom Metazoa; phylum Mollusca; class Bivalvia; order Mytilida; family Mytilidae; genus Mytilus; species Mytilus galloprovincialis. Next base: position 1,768,061 of record NC_134842.1, read on the forward strand.
ATAAAAAACTAAAGAATAAACAACAATAGCCCCATCAAAAACTAGGTGTGATCTCAGGTGCTCCGCAAGGGTACGCAGATCCTGCTCCACATTTGGCACCCGTCGTGTTGCTTATGTGATAACAAATCCGGTAAATAGTCTATTTCGGTAGGTCACATTCATGAAAAAGAAGGCATTGTAGTTACGACGTACGGAACATATCGGATATCATTTGTGAAACGGTTATTCCATAACGGTCAACGGCGTCCGTAAAATTTACGAAGGGATGATTTCAACTTCACCATTTAGATTTAATAGCTTCCTTGTGAGCAGCAACCCTCTTTTAAGAAATTAATCATGATAGGAAATGCAAGCAAGGGAATATATCTTTGTTTTAGTTATTCTTAAGATAAACATTCACAGGTAGTATTTCAGCACATGATTTCCCGCTATATTTATCCTTGCAGATCTTGTACAGGGTACAGGTAGAATTGACTGAGGTGACTTAGTTTAAGCCGATTCTGTTGTCTTCCCGCTGTGTGCTTGCGCTGGCGAACTAGACTGAGATCTCGCAGGTTGATTTGGTGGAGTGATTTGAAGTGCGGAAGTGTGATTTTAACTTCCACGTTCTTTACAACTCATCCGTGCATTGCATTCCCGGCTTATGTGAGTGTAATCGCAACACATGTAACATACATTGTTTGGATTCAAAAGTCCCTTGCATTGCTTTATTGCCAGTGACTCTGTTCTGTAGACTCAACATTCATTTAATGAATGCTTTGTATTGTGTAGTATACAAAGACCTGTTTCGCCAGATTGCGGCTCATCCGCTGTTTTATGAGCTCCAACTTTAGTCTTAGAGTGAGACGTGAACATTGGCAAGTTTTGTATTTAGTGTGTTTTTAATTACCCAGATGAATCCAGGATCGTTTTTAATTTTGCTAATTTTGCTGATGAATGCGGATAACTCTGCAAAGGGCGGGAAAGCAACGTCGTGGTTAGATTTATATATTGACGTCCCTGAAGTGTATAGGCTAGTTGTTCAATGAAGAAGCTTTTTTTCAGACGTTGATTCGAAATAAGGCGGCATCCCAGCTTGGGATTTTCCTTGGCATATTCTATTTCCGATATAATATCAGACAGTTTGTAGAGACGTGCGTTGTTTTTGTTTGTCAAGGTTGGAAAATTTACGGGTTTACTCTCGAGAGAAGCCTCCAACATTTCTGCAGCACAATACCGTTCGTCAAGCCTCTTCCATTATCTTTGAATGCCTTTAGTATGATTTTTTGCATTTAGCGAACTATAGACCGAGCCACTTTATGAAAAAGATCAATCTTTTCCTAGTCAGAAACTTGTAACTCGTCTGTCACGTTTTTCAAACTTGCTTTAATGTATGGAAGGATTCTCCCCGGTCATTAAAGCTTGTTAACCGGTAGAATAGTAGGTCATTGCGTAGAATAAATCTAGTTATCTCTTCTCTTAATTGGTTGCAGGTATGTAGTAGGGGTCGCTTCTTTAACATCCTATTGTTGGTGTTAAGCAGGGATCTCCTCTAAAAGTTCTAGTTTTTGAATGCCGGTTACTATTTCAAAATCTGATATAAGGCACATGTAGCTTCCGATAACTTTGTATTGGAAGGCAAGACAGCAGATGTCGTCTGTGACGGCAAGTTCAGTGTCACGGAGAGCAAGAACGCTGTTGCTTCATGACTCAGCTCAATCTTAACAGGAATTGGTTTTATCTTTTGAGGTCCTGTTACGTCCTGTACAGAATTTGATTCAGAATGTTTATTTGTGAAATCTTGCACATGCTGAAAAGGGCCTTCTGTTTTTTTCTACGCATAGCCTCTTGCCCCGCCTCGGCTTTTCTACGCATGGCCTGTTGCTCCGTTCCCGCTTTTCTACTTGTGGCCTCTTGCTCCACCTCGGCTTGTTTACTTGCGGCTTCTTGATCTACTCTGATTGTTTCTTGTTCCGCGTCGGCTTTAATTTCATTTTGCTTGACAAGAGTCTGTTCTTTTATCATTGCCTCCTGCTTTAGTAGCAAGGCCTGGGTTTTTTTCAGCAAAGGATATCGAATATCTAGCAGCCTGTTCCTTTGCACGCTTCTTCCGTGCAAGACTTGACATGTCAGAGACGATGGAGCTCCCACTGTGCGAGGTTCTGTTGTCCTTAGAGGCATTGATTTGTTGATTTAGCCTTTGTCAGGGTGAGGCGATGGAGGTGTAGGGTTTCAATTTCTAAGTCAACTTTAGACATTCGAATATCCGTTGAATATTTACACGTATTAATATCTTGAAGGCTGTTTAGTGTTCTTGTATTTTTATGAAACTTCAAATACTCGTCTATGAGCCTGCGATAAGTAGAACAGGCTTGTACAGTTTTATATTGTGCTAGTAGCAATTGCTAGATGTAGTTATGAGGCTGGGTTGTTTCGAATAACTAAGATTCTAGGTCTGACTATAGGGCCTCAAAGTCGTCATAGATAATTGTATTTTTCAAACGAAACTTACGTACGTTACCACAAGAAACATAGGCTTACAATTAAACGGACGATAAGACATAATATAAATTGTGGCTGTCTCCCTTCGCCGGTTTCTGTAATTTAGATTTCAATCAGATAGTTATTATAGTGTTTTCATTTTAAAATAACATTCATGTAACAGACACGGACCATTCAATTTTCTGGAGGGGGATTGCTGGGAATTTAAAATGAAGATATTTCTGCCCATTAGGTAATTTTCAAAATAAATTTTCCACGTCAGAGGCTCTCCCCCTCACTCCAAAAATTAAAAAAAAAATAAATGATCGATGACTTAATAACAAATTAAATACAGAATAACCGTAAATTGTGTCGAAATATCAATGTTGTTTGTACAAGGTTAAGAAACAGATAGAATGCGAGGCTGTTTCTAAGTATTGATATTTCGAGACAATGTATGGTTATTCTATATTTATGCGTTAAACATCAGGTTCTTTTTTATACAATCATATCAATTATGGAGGAGCCTAGATCACATTTGAAATAAATAGACAGGACCCTCGAATTTATAATGAAACTAATTTTGAAAGAGTATTTACAAAATCAAAACGCAGAACCAAAAAATGGCCGCAAAACAAGATGATTGGAATAAAGAAAAAATCATGCTGGCAAGCTTGGGCAAAATAGGTTCATTCGAAATTTCGCCTTAAAAGTTTATCCATGCAACCCCTCCACTACAAATAAATGGGTTGCATCGTTATCATAAACAATGGACATTTATTTAGCTAAACGAAAGTAAAATGTGTACAAAAAATAGAAAATAAAACATTTGCAGAAATTTGTTTTACCACAAACTTTTTTGTTATTTGAATGTCAATACTTTTCATTTTTTTATCCATCTTCCATCTTCTTGGAAGTGAGGGAATTATCGAAGTCACTATTTTAGAATACAAATAGTTCTGCATGGTTGGCATTCTATCGAACAGGAAAAAAGGAGTTCAACTATTTGAATATACCTCATAAGGTAGGGTCAATTAAGATAAACGGTACTGTAGTTCCATTGGTTAAACTTAAGAATTAAATTTGTTTAGTCATCTTTGTACATAGGACGACAGGTTTACACTAGAAAGTTTGACAAGTTGACCCTCGAAAGGTTGACAAGTGAAAAGGTTAACAGGTTGACAGGTCGACAGGTTGAAAAGTCGATAAATGCATAGATCGACAGGTTTGCAAGTGTAAAGGTTAACAAGCCTAGATTGGCAGGTTGATATGTTGAAAAGTCGATAAATGCATAGGTCGACAGTTTGGCAAGTGTAAAGTTTAACTCTCGTGTATTCTTGAATTTTGTGTTGGACTTGCAAAGAGAAGGGATGAATTTATAAGTGATCTTGATGAAGAACAAGATGTTCCTACCGTGTCAGAATACGGCCATGCAGGATTTGTTTTTATTTCGTTTTTAGAAGATAAAATATTTAAAAAACCTTTTCAGTCCATTTTTCAGATTACAGTCCTTAAAGAAAGGACGATTCAATTTCTTTTTTTCATACCAACTCGTGTAGGTGAGTGAGATTTAAACCGACTCAACTGGTATACATTACAGCAAGAATTGTGATCTGAAATTTTTTTTTCTTCTCAGAAACTTAACATGTTTTAGTAATTTCAATTCAATTTGGCCGTTTCAATCTTATTATTGGTAACTTGTGGCAAGTTTTGTTTAACGTTGCACTACGAAAACATTTGTGTGCATCAAGTTTAATCTAAAATAAACAAGTTTAATAATTTAAACGTTTTTATCATGATTATAGCACTTGAAACACATTACATAGAGGAAAAGAGTTAAAATGAACAATAATGATATATATAACTTATATTTTGTTTGGAATTATGACTCAGAAAAGAAAAAGAACTTAAAAACCAACTAAAAAAGGCTAAGGTCTGTGTCATCAATTATGGATCAGTTTCAGTTGATCACAAGAAGTCAAATATCGTTGGTAATACTCGATAGTTTGCCTGCACACTTTAAATGGAAGCTTACTATATACAACAGACAAAAAAGTTACAAATAATTTATACAGTGGCTGTACCAGGGATTGGTCCTGTGATTGGATCCTACCTTTTTTTCTCGAAAATTGAAACAAAAAATACGTAAATATTACTGTAAAGGAGACACAAATTGTTTGTTTTCTTTTATTTTGGAACCCTTCTTTTTGTAATTTCCACGGTTTTGCTATATATATCTTCATCAAATGTTTCACTAAACACAATAATATCATCTAGGTACAAAACTAGAACATGCCATTGAAATAATCTCAATAATCCTTTGAAACGTTGCGTTGCACAATCCAAATGGCATCGTGATATATTGGTATAACCCATCTCTGGGTGTCGAAAAAGCAGTCTTTCCCTTATCTGCTGAATTCATAGGTACCTGATGATAAGCCAAACTCAGGTCCAAAACTGACATCCACTCTTTTTTATTTTTTTTTAAGTTACGCTTTTCTGCTGGGTGGAAAAATAAGTCCACAAATCCGAATTTTGAGCAAAAATCGGAAATGTCGACATCATTTCACTAAAATAAAGTAACACATACAGGTATATTTTTATTGCATATTTGATTTAAGCAGGTACAAATAGCCTCTATATCTTAAAGGTAGAAATGTTCACCGTCAGAAAAAAAACTGATGGAAATGCACTCTAATATTCCTGATAAATCAAAAAGAGACACAGTTGATCTGATTTTTGTCGAGCCTGCAACTTTTGTTGCAGAAAACTCGACATAGGGATAGTGATCCGGCGGCGGCGCCGTTAGCTAACTGTTAAAAGCTTTATATTTTAGAAGGTGGAAGACCTAGATGCTTTATATTTTGTATATAGATGTATCATGTTACGAAGTTTCCGTCAGTCACATGTAAAATGTCCTTGACCTCATTTTTATGGTTCAGTGACCACTTCAAAAAAAAGTTCAGATGTTTTGTAAAGTTGAATTCTCTCTTATTATAAGTAATAGGATAATTATTTTTGGTATGGGCGTACTTTGCAAGGTCCTCATATCCGTCAGACAGTTTTCACTTGACCTTGATCTAATTTCATGAATCAGTAAACAAGGTTAAGTTTTGGTGGTCAAGTCCATATCTCAGATACTATAAGCAATAGAGCTAGTATATTTGTTGTATGGAAGGACTGTAAGGTGTACATGTCCAACTGGCAGGTGTCATCTGACCTTGACTTCATTTTCATGGTTGAGTGGTCAAAGTTAAGTTTTTTAGTTTTGGTCTTTTTATCTAATACTATATGCCATAGGTCAACTATATTTGGTGTATGGAAATATTTTATGATCTATAGGTCAGTCGCACAGGTTTTATTTGACCTCCACCTCATTTTCACGGTTCTTTGCTCAGTGTTTAGTTTTTGTGTTTTGGTCTATTTTTCTATAAGTAACTATATTTATTGTATGGAAGCATTGTTAGCTGTACATGTCTGCCTGGCATGGGTCAATTAACATTGACCTCATTTTCATGGTGCATTGGTCTCTGTGTATGTATATTGGTTAATGTTAAGGTTATGTGACAGTTTTTAATAAAGCTTTATATTTAGGACTATCAACATAATTTCAATGATTAGTAAAGAAGGCGAGACATTTCAGTGTGTGCACTCTTGTTAGATTTTAAAAACATGATACATATCGTGCCTTGATTGGTCAATGAAATGTTCTGTGATATAATAACCTCGTTAAAGGATTTTTTTTTTCTTTCTGTGGTCAGGTGGTCATTTGTTCAGATGAGGTCTTTAACAATTGTCTTCAATAGCTCTTTTTTTATGTTTGAATCATTGAACTGTATATTCATTATTTATGAACTATATAAGATATTAATTGTGTATAATTATAACACTATCTAAATTGCTTTCATATTGTATCTTAATATAAACATTTGAAAAAAATCAGTTGTAGCCTTGGATTCACATGAAATAAAATGTATTTCACAAAATATGTATTACTTTGTGTGTCCTTTTTGGTCTCTTGTGGAGGGTTGTCTCATTGGCAATCATACCACATCTTTTTTTTTTATATTGTAAATCAAACAAATGGAATGATACTCATCACTTTGAAAATGCATATGTGTATCACTTACTGTTAACCCTAATTTATAAGAAAAGCATTGCAAAGATAATGATTTTAAGTCATGATGGTCAATTTCAATTTGGTAAGTTTACTGTCCATGCATAAATGATAAATCATTTTAATGTTGTTCTCACTATAGATACTAAAGAAATTATTAGCCAGATTCGGCACTTTTTTTGGAGATTTTGATTTCGGTATTTCATTGATTTCGCTCTCCAAATTTATCAATTTTAGTGGCAATGAGGAATCGTGTCTATAGCTTTATGAAAAGGATCATATAATGAAAGGCTGTTTCTATTTTTAGATAAAGAAAAAATTGAACAGAAATTATTGAAACTAGAAAGGGAGCAACGAGACGTCATTCCAAGTTTTATAAGAGGTATGTAGTCTGTTTAAAAATATTTGTTCATGATGTTTCTCCTAAAAGAAGTGGGACGAAAGATACAAGAGAGACAGTAAAATCTATAGATCGAAAATAAACAACTCGATGGCTAAAAAAGAAAAAGATTAAGAGACAAATAATAGAATAAAAGACACAACATAGAAAACTTAAGACTTAGCAATACGAATTTTCTTCAACAAACACACAACAGCTCCTTAGTCAATTTCTGCATTATATAAATCTGTAAACGACAGGACAACACAGTGGGATCTCCAGTGACACTAGAACAATAGAAAAGTCACTCTTCTTATGAAAGAGATAGAAAAGGTCTAAAAACAGGAGAGACAATTTACGCATAAAACCCGATATGCATAGGGATGCATATCTCTTAAAACACAAAACCATTATATAACTTTTATACAACCACTATAAATAAAGTATATGTTAAAGCTTAATTTGTTAATATATGATTTTTTAATTGCCAAACATGCTGTTAATTGAACAACCTATTGTTCAACACAGGTGTGTGTAGAAAACTACCAGATTTGACTGCATATTTTTCTTTTTTTTTGAAAAAAATATATATCAAACCTTAATAATGTAGCTTTCTGGGTATCCAATTTTTAACGTGTTCCGAAATGTAGTTTCGTCACAAGAGTGTTTCAAAGTTGTGTCATTTTGTCTATATGAATGTCGGTAAATTCGTATGATCGAGCACACCGACAAGTATATCGTTGGGACAACTCGATATAATGTAATCAATATACGTGAAAGATTACCTACAGTTGGGTGCAGACCAAGCATTACATGTAAACGGGCCTAAAAAGTGAACGCAGCGTTTACTCGCGTGCACTCCATGTAAACGTCACGTTAACTCTGCGTTAACTTCGAAATTTTAGTAGACATAAATAGTAAACGGGCGTTTACTTTCGCGTTTACCTCCGCGTTAACGCGAAAACCGTGCGTCTTCTAATCTTGTAAAGAGTAAACGGGCGTTTACTTTCGCGTTTACTTCGCGTTAACGCGAAAAAGGCGTGTCTTCTATCTTTTAAAAAAAGATGTTTGTAGTAAACGCGCGTTAACGCAGATTGTCCTCGTATCCTGGATACACTGACCTTATATATCACATGATAAGGTACATTAAAATATCCATCTGTCCATTTTCGATCAACATATTGGCAATTGCATTTGATGACATGAGACCTCTTTAACTAATTTATTGAAAATTAATCATTGCATATAAGAACAAAATGGAAATTCTTCCTGGAACTGTAAAACCTACAAGACTTTCAGTTTACATTCGTGAGAGGATGTTAAGTTTTGGAATATTTAATTTTGGCATATTCATTTTTAAATATGCCGGTTTAACTGTGAGTCGATATTTGTACATGTAAATTTTGAACAGAAAAAATAGAAAATCCGCTGTTGAAAGTTTTTGGAACTGACTATTTTTGCAATTAATAAATGTTTATATTTCTTATAAAATGTTTTTTAATGTTAGGGTTCAAAACCCATATACGTAAAATATTAAGTCATTTTAACAACATAAATAAATGAACAAATGCACATGGCGATTATTTTATAATATACACAAATAGTTAACGCGAAAAGTAAACGCCTGTTTACTTTCAAGTGCGCATAAAAATACAATTGAGAAATCTGTAGTAAACGCCCGTTTACTTTTACGTGCACGTAAAATTAAACTTGTGAAATCTGAAGTAAACGGACGTTTACTACTGACTAAACGGACACATAGTAAACGCGCGTTTACTCGAGTAGACATTAGAAATTTCCGTTTTGACCGCGTTAACGTAAATGAAGTAAACGGGCGTTTACTAGTAAACGCGAAATTTATAGTTAACTAACGAAAAATGTGCACGCCGCGTTAACTTGCGTTTACTTTATGTAATGCTTGGTCTGCACCCAACTGTAATGTGAAGTTTATGAAAATCATCATAACATAATGGATCAACACATTATGTTTGAACAATATGAGTCCTACAATATAATATTTTAAAGGTGCATATCATTTATTACATTCAACGTTTTTAATGGATTTTTTTTTTACTACAATGTAACCTCGAGGTTCAACGTTGATAGTAAAAAAAAAATCCCTGAAAATTTTTGAATGATATTGTAAATGATATGAACCTTCGAATTCGTATAATATCGGAATAGAAAATATGTGATCCGAATTAACCATGCACGTGTGTCACAGGAGACTATGAACTTTTATGATGTACAGGGGGTAAGGGTTTTTCTTAAACAATAATATGATCCCAAATTTAATGAATTTTGTTTGCAATACTTTAATATAAACACTACATATAGCAAAGTATATATTAAATCTCAATGTATTATTATTAGGGAAAATGTTTGACTCGGTAAAAAAAAATCTCCCCCTCCCCGTATTGCATGTAATGGTTTAAACCTAAAAGATTCGTACTAACTGCCTATAAGGGGTCCGCTCCAGTCTTGAATCAGTGATTTTGTTTATAATAAACAAAAAATGTTCTCACACTGAAAGGGGCAGCCGGGCAACCTGCTCAGCCCAGCTTGTCAAAACAACTAAGATTTACAAAACATTACAAACAAAAACCATCAGTTGGGCAAGCTTACTGGAATCTGATTATCTCTACTGATAAATAATGCAACACTAATGACACATTTAAGTTTTGGAATGATTTTATTCACAGAGAATGTTTTTCATTGGTATAAATTTCTATGCTCTAAGTCTTGTCCTTTCGGAGTTTATATTGGAAATAAAAAATTGCTGCATTAAAGACACTAGCTCCACATTCCTATGCATATAATTGCCATATGTACGAGACACTGTCTTGTGGTTTTTCTGCCACAATTACAAGGAAAAACTTGCTAAATCAAACACTTGAATCTTACATCGCTATTGATGTTAAGCAATTATTTAAAGGGCCATCCGGAACTGTTGGGTTTTATCTTTCTTCCATACAGACCATCGCTGTAAAATAATTTGAACATTCAATTAGATGATAATAATATTATTTGGCAATCCAAAGAGAACCTGAAAATATCAGACCACAATTAACAGAGACCCCAAAATAAGCCAATTTTACTTTACAATGAAATTGAAAAAGTAGTTGGTTGCATGTCAAACCATCTTTTGGCTGTCGACAACAAATAAATACAATCTAAATTTCGTAGCATTGAACCCCCCCCCCCCTTTTTTTTTACTGAATTTGTTCAAGGTATAGTGGATTTACCCCTTTTCAGATTTCAGTATGTCATGTTATATATCTTTTATAAATTAGATGAATTTCTGGCAAGTTTCTACGATATTCTTTATCATTTGATAAAATACTATGCATCTGAATTAAATGGTTTACTATTTAAAAAAGCGCGCCTTCTTTTACTTTAATTGACTTCCCTTTATTTCACATAGCAACAAATATTAAAAACTGCCAGATTTGACTGCATATCATTTTTTTTTCCCAAAAAAAATATATGTCAAGCAGCAAAATTAACTTTACAAATTTGGAGAAAATCAAGATGTTCCGACTATAGGTTAGTATTAAAAAAAATAATGAAAGGATGGCATGATTACAGGTTTAAACCCTGACGACACTTAAAATCGAAAATTCACTTATTTACCTATCATATGAAGATACGATGATATGATAAACTTAACAATTAATATTTTACCTGGTGCATTATCATATTCACATTACGTTGACACGTCTTAGGCCGTGTTCACATTGACCTAAATTCGGTGTTGTGTTAGTGTAACTCACACGTAAACTAAACACAATTGCGTTCCCATTGATAAAACTCAATGTTTACATGCAGTGTAAATCATGTTTTATCTACACACAGTCGATAGTCAATGTAGGCCTTGTGTAGGTTAAGTGTACACAAAACTATGCATATAGGACATTATTTTTACAGTGTATATATTTAATGAGGAAACTATTTTTGAGTAAAATTGATAGTTTTGATAAATATTAGTATAGTTCTTTACAGAAATTGTTGTCTAAATTTTATCAATTTTATCAATTTCTGATTGTAGTAGCACTTTCTAGGGTTTAATAAACACAATACTTTCTTTAAGATGGTTCCTTTTATTTCTGGACTAGTTTTCAGGATAATAACAAATATACATAAAAAGTACCCTAAAAAATAAATACAATAGTAAGACTCTGACCGTTCATCAAATAATAATCTGGTACATAGGTTTCTATCCATGTAATATGATAAACAAATGTTTTACTATCAGAAATATTAATTCAAACTGTTCTGCATGTATTTACAACAATATGCTTATATTGTTGAGCGTAACTGACAAAGTCTAGTACAAATGCACTTAACGACTCGTATTAAATAAACAAGTCAAATATACGAAAAATAACTAAAGCGGTTAACACAAACTTTACCAAAGCAAATTAAGAAAACTAAAAGCAATAGCTGCATGCTGTATGAATGCCGTAAGCATAAAATAGCAACAAACAAAAATACGAACATTACAAAAATAACACTTAGCTTACCTCGCATGAGGTGCAAAGGCCTCCTGATTTATATCTATGGAAATTGATTTACATCATCCCAGGATTACATAAAATATACCTGTATAACAAATAAACAAATTGTAATCCATGTTTTACTGTAATAAGGCATCTGTTTACGATTTGTACTCTTAGCTAAAATAATCAATCAATACACGTAACTATTATTATGTTTCTATCTTTACCTTTAAAAGTATTTAACACATTCATTCCGGAACACTCGAATTCTCGTACAATGTGTATTAGATTAATAATTTACCAAATTAATTAAAAGTACTTTATTTATGAAAATATGAAAATAACGTCTCTTAAACAATTTAATCAAACAGATAATACTTTACTGTACTTTATCTATTTTATATCGTTTTAAAGCATTCATCTCGCATTCAACATTTACACAACGGCCTTTTCATTCTAAACAGTCATTCTAGGTAAAATAATAAATATCTGGACTATTAACGTGTAATTAGTAATAGAGAAATATAACTGACCTAAATATAGAATATAGAGAAAACTAAGAATGAATATAGGTTCAAACTTAGAATTACTTCAAGCACGTATCAATATGTCCACCAGTATATAGAAAAGTGATGACCAGCATAAAAGAACAAAAGAAATAAAGCGCCAAAATATAATGACCAATAGAAATAAAGAAAGTGTGCGGTCCACCGAAGCATAAAAAGAAAACCTTTGAAGTAAACTACAGTCAAACCAAAGTTACCCAAACCAGTAGAGAATGTCGTATGTCAATAAGTCCAACTGTCAAATACGTAAATAAAATGAACAAAGCATATATATAGACTAATCAACTAATTACAATCTGTAATTAGTATACTATACCCAATATAAGTCATATAATATACAAAATATAACACAATAAACTAAATATAAAAATATACACAATTACTGTAAAACCTATAAAATACAGTCTACCACATACTCCCCCCAGCTGTCAAATGACGTCTCGTCATTTCTCGGCTGACGGTGTCTTGACAATGTCGAGTATGGTCTTTGCTGCTTCCGACTGCAAATCCCGGAATAGGTGTGTTCCAGCCAAAGATGTAATAAACTGGACCTTCTTGTACCACTCGCTGTCACTAACTGGTGTACCAACTGACTTGGATAAGTCGAATTTTCCAGATCTCATCCAGACTGGTTGCTGTCTCTTTCTAGTAGACCGCCTAACTGGTTCAGGTGAAGATGCTGTAGAAGCTTCATCAGGACTATCCTCCTGCTGACTTTCTTCACTACTGACTGTCGAAGCGCTTCTAATAACAGACTCTGTTTCTGTCCCTTCTGCTTCCGTATCTGTAGCTTCCTGGGAATGGGCGTCCCCGTCAGAATCAGAATCCTCTGTTGTTTCGGTTACAGTAGAGTCATCGTGCTGTTCCTCAGTGATGGTAGTGTCACTGCTAGCATCATGCTCCACTATTACAAGCTCAAGTGGCTCCTCATCAGACGATTCATCCGAATGTACCCCTTGGCTCTCCGGTCTAGTAGATGTGACTGGTGTGGTTTGTTTCTTCTTCAATCTTGGTTTCGGTACGGTTTTTTCTCTCTGTACTGGTGGTTCAGTGTCTGTCAGATATCCGATGGGTAGTAAGAGATTCCTATGTAGGTTTCTTTTCCTCCCCTCACCATTTTCCTTCTGTACAGTAAACACTGGTATATCCGCATTAGGCTGAGCAAGTACGATGTAAGGGTCATGCTCCCACTTGTCTGCTAGCTTATGTTTTCCTTCTCCAAATGCAACTATCTTGAGTAGAACACGGTCGCCTTTCTGTATTGTAGCTCCACGGACTTTGGTGTCATAACCTTCCTTCTGTCTAAGTTGAGACTTCTTGGAGGCTTCCGAAGCAACTGTGTATGCGTGGTCTAGTCTCTGTTTCAGGTCCTTGATGTAGTTGGATCCTGTTGCACCTTTCCTCAAACCAAATGCAATGTCCACTGGTAGTCTTGGGTTGCGGCCGAACATCAAATAGTATGGCGAATAGCCGGTGGAATCATGCCTGATGCAGTTGTACGCATGGACGAGTGGTCCAACGTAGGCTTTCCAGTTCCTCTTTTGCTGTGGTTCTAATGTTCCTAGCATTCCAAGTAGTGTGCGGTTACACCTCTCGCACATACCATTACCCTGCGGATGGTAGCTAGTGGTGCGAGTCTTCTTCATTCCTGTCAAGTTACAGAGTTCCTTTATGACTTTTGACTCGAAATTCGCTCACTGATATGTGTGTATCCTCTCAGGTATCCCGTAATGAACAATGTAGTGGTTCAAGAATGCCTCGGCTGTTGTTCTTGCCGTCTGGTTTCTGGTTGGAATAGCTTGGGCGAATCTGGTGAAATGATCAGTGATCACGAGATGTGTTGCAGGCCTCCTTTAGATGGCTCCAGTGTCAGGTAATCCATGCATACAAGTTGCAGAGGTGAAGTAGTCTCGATGCTAACTAGTGGTGCTCTATGGTTGGGTAATACCTTCCTTCTGGTGCATCGTCCACAGTGTGCAATAAAATCTTCCACATCCTTGGCCATACCAGGCCAGTAAAACCGGTCTCTCAGTAGTGACAAAGTCCTGTCCTTTCCTGGGTGACCCATGTCTGTGTGTAAGGCCTGTAGTACGGTACTGATATGTGGTGCCGGCAAAACCAGTTGTTGTTTAATACCATCATCGGTCTCCACTTGACGATATAGTATTCCCTCGATGATCTTGAGATGGTGGTACTGTCGCTTCAGTATGCTATCCCCTTTTGCTGGTTTTTGTTCTTTCTTCACCATATCTATCCAGTTTTTCACCATAACATCCTGACTCTGTACTTGCTTCCAATCAATGATATCAGATGTTGCTGTTCCAGTTGATATGTCCTCCCCTGCAATAACATCAGATGTCATTGCCAGACATTCAACATACGGTGCTAAGCTTGTTCTTTCCTGGACGATACTGTATGGTGAAATCAAATGCTGCTAAACCAGCTAACCATCGATGTCCCGTGGCATCTAACTTGGCTGTAGTTAGTACATACGTCATCGGGTTGTTGTCAGTAAGGACGGAAAATCTGGTTCCATACAAGTAGTCCCTGAACTTGTCAACTACGGCCCACTTCAAGGCAAGAAACTCTAGCTTGTGTGGCGGGTAGCTCTTCTCTGACTTGGTGAGTCCCCTGCTGGCATAGCTGATAACTCTCTTCTGTCCATGTTGTTCCTGGTACAGGACTGCTCCTAAACCGATTCCGGAAGCATCAGTATGTAGCTCATACGGAAGGGTGCTGTCTGCATATCCTAGAATTGGAGCTGAAGTAAGATGTTGTTTCAAGATGGTAAATGCTCTATCTTCATCATCTCCCCAATGCCAATCTTTCTGTGGTTTTGGTTTACCTTTGCCTTTCTTTTTCCCAGTAGGTGTGGGCATGAGATCTGTTAGTGGTCTGCTGATCTGGCTAAAAGTTCCGTATAAAGCGGCGATAATACCCAACAAATCTCAGAAACCGTCTGAAATCCTCTGGTGTAGTAGGAGTTGGCCATGTGGTGACTTTGTCGGTCTTTGCTGGATCGATCTCTACTCCAGATTCAGATACAATGTGGCCGACAAACTTGACCTTCCGCTTGAAGAATGAACACTTCTTCGGTGCCAACTTCAGATGTGCTTGACGTATCCGCTCCAGTACTAACTCTAGGTTGTGTAGATGTTCCTCATACGTCTTGCCAAATACAATGATGTCATCTATAAATACGCAGCAGATCCTAAGGTGATACTCTGCTAAGCAGTTCTCCATCAGTCTTTGATAGGTGGCTGGACTGTTGGTAAGTCCAAACGGCATCCTGTTGTATTCATAGAAGCCTAATGGTCCAACGGTGAATGCTGTGCGTTCCTTGTGTGGCTCGTATATACCTACCTGATAATATCCAGACTTCATGTCCATGGTACTAAAAAACGTACTCCCACCAAGACAATCAAGAAGCTCCTCTATTCTTGGAAGACTGTAGCTATCTTTTTTGATGATGTTGTTCAGTTGACGATAATCAACGCACAGTCTCAGGCTGTTGTCCTTCTTCCTCACCAAAACTACGTTGGATGCAAACGGACTGCGTGAAGGTCTAATGATCCCAGCATCAAGTAACTGTCGAAGGTGAGCTCTAACTTCGTCATAGGCTGAAGGTGGTATACTCCTATATCTCTGTTTAAAGGGTTTGTCGTCAATCAGATCTATGCGGTGCTGAACAATATCTGTATGGCCAACATCATCATCTTTCTTGGAAAATAAGTCCAAATATGAAGTTACCAGTTGATATCCTTGGTCATACTGCTCATCTGTTAGGTTGCTCTTGGTAAACTCTATCTGATCCATGATGTTAACTACCTCTTTCTCTGATGGTTGATCATGTTGATACTCAAGTGATACAGGTTGAAGTTCACAGATGATAGCTCTTGGTGGAATGTTGATGGTTCTTGTTGTTACATTGGATATCTTGATGGTCATTGGTCCATTCTGTTTGTGTTGATAATTGACAAGTCCTGGCTCAATATCGAAATCCTTGAAGTCTTTTGCCAATGCAGTAGAGTGCGTCATAGCTGTTGTACGATAGTATGGTATCTCCTTATTCAAAAATCCTGTCAATGAGACGCATGAGTTAGGTGTTACAGTAATGTTCTTGACTTCTGCGCTCTTTATAATTCCTAATCTGTTGTTGTTTCTCAAAAGTTCTTGTTCACGCAGTAAAATACAACGGAATGTAAAGTACCATGATGTAGTGAGACAACTGTTCTGTAAAAATCTTTGTCCAAGTTCCTGTTCAAAAGTAATCATGATGGCTGCAAGTGTGTTGGTTCCAAGCAAGAGTGGTACTCCTTGGTTGTATCTGCTGTCTGGTACTACCAATAGTATGCAAGAGTGATTTGGCTTGTGTCCAGGTACTTCCAATTCGACTTCCGTATATCCAAGATATGGTAGCTGCTGACCATCAGCGCATTCAATGTCTAGTAATGTCTCTAAGTTCTTTAAAGGTGTTGCTATGTGTTCCTGAAAGAAGCTGTTGCTTATTGTTGAAACGGTTGAGCCAGTGTCCAAAAGTGTTGAAGTTTCCTTTCCATTAATGAAAATCTGTGTTTCGGTTGGTGTTCCAAAAAGTCCTGGTGGTGTCTTAACTCTGTTGCTTCTGGGAACTTGTTGTCTTGCTATACCTATGGACGTCCCCCTTTCATAGGTTGCTGCCAGTTTAAATCCTTTTTACTGTGGTCCAATCTCACGTTGCAGTTTGCCTTCCTGTGTCCAAATTGTCCACATCTCCAGCACTCAAAATTATCTCTGGTGTTCCTTTGTGATTGTTGTCTTGTGTTGTTGTTGTTGTTCTGTTGTCCTCTACCTTTCTGTTGTTGTTGTTGACCATTCCATGTTTGTTGTTGTTGCTGCCAAGGTGGTTGTTGTTGTTGCCATTCTTGTTGTTGCCTTTGTTGTTGTTGTTGTTGTTGCCATGGAGGTGTCTGTTTGTTTGTCTCATAAGTGTCCATCCTATTTACCAGTTGATGTATCATTCCTTTGAGTTCTTCAATTTCTGATGGTGCCTCTTTAACATCAGTTGCTGCCTTGCTGGTGTGTGGTTTAGATGAATGTGATGACTCCCTCAGTAAATGATCTCCCTCTATCTGGCGTATGGCTACCCTAAGTGCATCAAACGTCTTGATGGTATCATACTTGTGGCCGGATATGTCTTTTAAAGATGTCCTAAGTCCAGTCCAAAGCATAGATCGTAGCATCTCATCAATGTCCTTGGTTTGTACTAATCCTCTTTCCTTTGATTTCCCAAGTATACTCTCTAGTCGACAACTCCAGGTAGTAACGCTCTCATCCGTTCCTTGACGTGCGCTGTAAAATTCCGACAATAATTCTTCCTTCTTTTCCACACTGCCATACACACTGTCTAGTTTCTGTAGTATCTCTTGAACTGAAGCATCTAAATCAAGTCTCATGGCGACCATTCCAGCTTCTCCACGTAAAGATCGTCTTACAGTGTTGAGTACAGCGTCTTTGTCGTAGTTCTGTCTCATAAGGACTCTCACCTCATGTCTCCATACCTCAAACGTTACGTCTCCAGCTTTGGTTTCAGTTCCGGAAAACCATGCTATCTTTGGTGGATGGTTAATAATTGTCTTGGTGACTTTATCTTCTGGTTTTGATGGTATAGGTGGTGGTTGTAACTCAATCTTGGCCTCTGGTTCATCTTTTATCTTTCCTTTCATCTTCAAAAATCCCATCATCCAATCGGTAAGTTCCTCTGGAGTATCTGCCTTGGGTTTAACTCCCATCTTTGCAAATGCATCCATCATCTTCTTAATATCAGGATCTACCTCAAACGACGGACTCTTCGGTTGATGAATAATAACCTTTTCTTCTCCTTCAGCCATGATGTAAGTATGTGTGTATACAACTTACCTGATTACAGTAATGTGTGTAGTAGTAATGAATGTAAAATCAAAATATGCAGTACACAAAAAAAATAATCAAAGTACAAATCAAATGCAATACAATGTACACTCACCAAATTACAATGTAAATAATCAGCAATGTACACTTCCTGTACAAGGGTTAGCCAGAAATGTGAAACTTTTATGCTCACATCTCTAAATCAGGGACAATAATATCTCAACTCAGTATTAATCGTGTGAAGTCACTAAGTCAATGTCTACTAGTGTCAACTCAAGTACCTAACTAAATACCAAACTATCAAAGAACTAACTCAAAGTATAGCAACACTGAAAGATCAAAGTAGCCTGAAAGTTCAAAGTAAGTATGTCACGGGTATGTTTACATGCAATAAGGAAAGGTTGGAATGTGTGTATTAGCAGGTAACTGTTATATATAGGATTTCATGCACATGCACCTTACATACGGTATAACACTACTACTCTGTAAATGTTTACGTAAATTTAAATGTTCCTAATTAAATAAGTTTAAATATTATTTTTTTTTAGAGTACAAATCACATATAACACCAATAAACACAAATGATAAACACAATATATGATACTACATGTATATAACTAAACTAAGTACTATAAGACACATAACATTTCACACATGTATGCAATAAACCATAAAGTAAACGCATGTACCTATCATCAGTGTGAGAATATGAAAGAAAAAATAAAATTTGAAGAAAAAAAAAATCACTAAGTCCTATGTGTATGTACCTAACAGAGAAAAAAAAAATCAGGATCAATTATCCAAAATCAAAGTGTATGCGTGTAAGTGTCAATTAATAAAGTCCAGTTTTAAATGACAATGTTTCACAAAACACAATAAAAGTGTCCAAATATTTTCAATCAATGTAAACAATCAATATACAATGTCACTATGTGTTACTATGATTTGTTTACATGTGTTGTGTATGTATAATCTATTTCACTACATGTACTTCCGGTTGACCTTGACCTTGTTTACTTTTTTAGGGGGGGGGGGGGGGTAGGTCAATGCATAAGTTTTCTGTCTATGTACTATACAACTTTCAATGCATAAATATATACCACAATAAAAAGATTTTCACAACACCAATTTGCTCTCAAATTCTCGTTTCAGTACAAAATTATCGCAAATTACTCTTGCGATTATGTAATGTAATATTATATACACAAATTAAATTCCTATAAACATAATTCAACTTACAATATCAGTATAAATCAAGAAAAGTTGTTTCAGAATTCCAATCACATGTCGATTTCTGTTTACCTTTTCTTCGTTTATATGAACCGGACGTGGCCAATAACTAGGTCGGGTGCGTTCGAACAATTTCCACCGTACGGTATCTTCAATCCAAGAATTCCAATCGTAGATATATCACATTTTCACAGAAATAACTCTTTGTGGGCGCCAAATTATGTAGTAGCACTTTCTATGGCTTAATAAACACAATACTTTCTTTAAGATGGTTCCTTTTATTTCTGGACTAGTTTTCAGGATAATAACAAATATACATAAAAATTACCCTAAAAAATAAATACAATAGTAAGACTCTGACCGTTCATCAAATAATAATCTGGTACATAGGTTTCTATCCATGTAATATGATAAACAAATGTTTTACTATCAGAAATATAAATAAAACTGTTCTGCATGTATTTACAACAATATGCTTATATTGTTGAGCGTAACTGACAAAGTCTAGTACAAATGCACTTAACGACTCGTATTAAATAAACAAGTCAAATATACGAAAAATAACTAAAGCGGTTAACACAAACTTTACCAAAGCAAATTAAGAAAACTAAAAGCAATAGCTGCATGCTGTATGAATGCCGTAAGCATAAATTAGCAACAAACAAAAATACGAACATTACAAAAATAACACTTAGCTTACCTCGCATGAGGTGCAAAGGCCTCCTGATTTATATCTATGGAAATTGATTTACATCATCCCAGGATTACATAAAATATACCTGTATAACAAAAAAACAAATTGTAATCCATGTTTTACTGTAATAAGGCACCTGTTTACGATTTGTACTCTTAGCTAAAATAATCAATCAATACACGTAACTATTATTATGTTTCTATCTTTACCTTCAAAAGTATTTAACACATTCATTCCGGAACACTCGAATTCTCATACAATGTGTATTAGATTAATAATTTACCAAATTAATTAAAAGTACTTTATTTATGAAAATATGAAAATAACGTCTCTTAAACAATTTAATCAAACAGATAATACTTTACTACTTTATCTAAATACATTCTTGTCTGTATAATTATATCATGTCTCTGGTAAACTTTCTCATTGTTACATACACACAGACCATTTAGTTCATCAAATTGGTACATATAATGATAAAATAGTAAAATAATATATTCTTACCTTGTTTAGAATATGATCCATCATTTAAATATGTGAACAGTTTATTGTATTCTTCAGCCTCCATTCTTTTTTTTTTTATATACTACATGTACAGGTAATGGTCAAAACAGGTGAGGTGAGCAGTATTTAAACTGCAATCAGGTGACAAAAATCACATGACATTCATTCTTTATATAGGAACAAATATTATGGAACCATATGAAGTTTCATTACCAGGAACAAATCTTATAAAGGTGGAAATGATATTATACATTTTTTGTTCCCAAGAACTTTTATTTTCTATAGATTTGTTCCAGGGGGAACAAGTATTATGCGGAACAAAAATATGTTCACAACTGTACTTTATCTATTTTATATCGTTTTAAAGCATTCATCTCGCATCAACATTTACACAACGGCCTTTTCATTCTAAACAGTCATGCACCTGTCCTAAGTCAGGAATCTGATGTACAGTAGTTGTCGTTTGTTTATGTAATATATACGTGTTTCTCGTTTCTCGTTTTGTTTATATAGATTAGACCGTTGGTTTTCCCGTTTGAATGGTTTTACACTAGTACTTTTGGGGCCCTTTATAGCTTGTTGTTCGGTGTGAGCCAAGGCTCCGTGTTGGAGGCCGTACTTTAACCTATAATGGTTTAATTTTTAAATTGTTATTTGGATGGAGAGTTGTCTCATTGGCACTCACACCACATCTTTCTATATCTATTCTAGGTAAAATAATAAATATCTGGACTATTAACGTGTAATTAGTAATAGAGAAATATAACTGACCTGAATATAGAATATAGAGAAAACTAAGAACGAATATAGGTTCAAACTTAGAATTACTTCAAGCACGTATCAATATGTCCACCAGTATATAGAAAAGTGATGACCAGCATAAAAGAACAAAAGAAATAAAGCGCCAAAATATAATGACCAATAGAAATAAAGAAAGTGTGCGGTCCACCGAAGCATAAAAAGAAAACCTTTGAAGTAAACTACAGTCAAACCAAAGTTACCCAAACCAGTAGAGAATGTCGTATGTCAATAAGTCCAACTGTCAAATACGTAAATAAAATGAACAAAGCATATATATAGACTAATCAACTAATTACAATCTGTAATTAGTATACTATACCCAATATAAGTCATATAATATACAAAATATAACACAATAAACTAAATATAAAAATATACACAATTACTGTAAAACCTATAAAATACAGTCTACCACATGATCAAGACCCAAAGCAGCACCATTGCCGAACCCATCAGGCAGCAACCAATTAATTTTCAGGGAGGGGGATGGCTATTATAGTTGAGTATAAAACATAAAGGAGGGGGAGGGGGATGGGTGTTGGGCTATGGATTTATTTTTTGGAGAAAAAATTTGTTTCCAGTTTTTGTCCCTGATTTTTTTTGTTTTTTTTTCACCCTCAGCTGCCACTTTATTTAATGCTAAAACTGATTTCGACTTGTAGAAAAAAATCTATAGCCTAATACCCTATCCCCTCCCCCTCCTTTATGTTTTATACTCAACTATAATAGCAATCCCCCCTCCCCCCCCCAAAAAAAAAAAAAAATTCAAAACAAATGAAATAAATAGTTGCTGCCTGATTCATTTGAAAAGGTCTTCCCGAATCGACTTGTCGTACACAGAAATATTCGCCACTGGTCTTTACTCAAACAACGATTCACGCATAAATACATTACTAAACAAAGTGTGAGGTAAATGATATGTTTGTCTAGTATCTCAGATCCGTCAAATTACACTTGAAATAATAAAAAAAAAAACGTTACCCTTTTCCCTTACCAAATACTCCTTGGAGAAGAAATATCATTTGAAACAACAGAAAAGATAAACATGTAGTTATCCCTTATATCTCAATCCTTTTTTTTCGGCTGTAAGCATGCTGCTGCAGCTAACGTTTTCTAATGCGTAATCGAGACATCTCTAGTATATTCAAACTACTGCAAATTATAAAAATGGCTTTCATAAAGTAGCAATCACTTAACTTCAAAAAGGGGGAGGGTTATTTTTTTTTATCTGAGTCAGACAGTTTTTCGCGCGTACGTTTTTATCCCGATTTTTTTATCGATGCTGGTGATCAAAATCTTTTTTTTTCAATATTTAACACTATAATGTAACGGGAAACTCTTGATTCAGAATATTTTTTTTATCATCTGTATGACCAGATTATTTTTTTTATCAAATTGGCGACTGGAATATTTCCATCCCCCTTTTTGAAGTCAAATGGTCGTTCCCTTTCTGCTAGAAAAGTTGTCCGAAAACTTTGAATTCTGTTCTACGTAATGAACATTTAAATGACATATAGTTTACAAGTGTGAACAAAACTTATGTACAGGTAGCTAAACAAGATGTATAGATGTGAACAAATGTAATGTGAAACCAGTGTCCATTACGTTAAACTAATTGTAAACATGTTTACTATACACGGCGTTTGGTGTGAACACGGCCTTAGTTCGTCTGTGTTAGCTCATTTCAAGCTCGTAAACAATGTACACCATTTCCCGTTGTTCTTTACCGATTACCTCTAGTCAGAAGAGCGCACTGTTTACATGGGAGGTAATATTTTGTCACCGGTTTACGCACTGAACAACTAAAAGACGAAAGACAAACAAGTCCATAAAACACTTCATGTCCCTAAGTAAACATATGATGATGAGTTACCAGCGAGGAAAACAATGACGGCATTGTGGTAACGACATTGGATATTTTCATGTTTATCAGTGCCATCTGGAAACCATAACTGTCAAGCAAGTCCTGATTGCGTCCATAAAATGTTGTCTCTTGTGAAAAGAATATGTCGTCTGCTTGATATATATGAAATACAAGTATGCTATATATATATGCTGGACAATATTAGGCTTTCTTTTTTATTACACTATGCACAAAAATTGGAAACAGAATTAATTTAATTCAATACTCTCCCAAAATGAAAATAATGTTGAAATTATTACTATAATTTAGAAATATTTTTTATTTATTTATTTGAAAAAAAACTATTTCCATATCTGTTCCGAAGTAAAGGAATTACTTTTAGTTTCTCTATGATTATTTTTTTAAGAGAAAAGCATGACAGGACGAAGCTACGTACTTGTACATCCTAAACACCAATACCAACTAGCCTTCGACTGTATTTGTACGGAATCCATTGACAAAATATTAACTCCCCTGTAAACTCTTTCAACTAACTTTTTAAAGTGTGTCCCGTTTTAGCCATGGCGTTATGAATTATATATTCACTGGAAAATGCTCTGGTAAATAGCAAAAAGAAAGATAGGGTCGTCGAGTTGGTTACTTATTCCTTATTCGTAAAGTATTCCTTATTCTTTACCTATTCGTTACTTATTCCTTATTCCATATTCCTTTTTCGTTACCTATCCTAAACTTATTCCGTATGCGTTACCTATCCTATACATTCCTTATTCTTTACCTATCTGATTCTTTATTCGTTACCTATCCGAAACTTATTCCTTATTCGTTACCTATCCGATACTTATTCCTTATTCCTTATTTGTTACCTGTCCTATACTTATTCCTTATTCCTTATTCGTTATCTATCCTATACTTATTCCTGATTCGTTACCTATCCGATACTTCTTTCTTATTCGTTACCTATCCGATAGTTATTCTTTATTCCTTATTCTGTGCCTATCCGATTATTATGCCTTATTCGTTACCTATCCGATACTTAATGTTTATTCCTTATTCGTTACCTATCCGATACTTATTCTGCATTCCTTATTCGTTACCTATCCGATACTTATCCCTTATTCGTTATATTACCTATCCGAAACTAATTACTTATTCCTTATTCATATCCTATCCGATTCTTATTTCTTATTCGTTACCTATCCGATACTTCTTCCTTATCCGTTACCTATCCTATACTTATTCTTTATTGCTTATTCGTTACCTATCCGATTCTTATTCCTTATTCGTTACCTATCCGATACTTATCCCTTATTCGTTACCTAACCGAAACTTATTCCTTATTTTTTATTCATTACCTATCGGATTCTTATTTCTTATTCGTTACCTATCTGATATACTTATTCATTATTCATTATTCGTTACCTATTCGATACGTATTAGTTTAAACATATTTTATTTGTTCAAGTACGAATTGGATAAGCCACAAGTCAAACAGACTTATGAATTCGAAATCTTTTCCATTTAATATAGCAATAGCAATATAATACAAAATATATGTATGAGCATGTTTGTATAGAATGGTATATATATACAACTCGTCTAAACATCTACCCAACAATGTTAGATCTGTAAATTTGCTTTCGCAAATGGATATTTATATACAACTCGTGTTAAGCATCAACCTAACACTGTTAGATCTGTTAATTTGCTTTTGCAAATTTTATGTTCTTCCCTCGCCAAAATTCGAACCCATGCTATTGAGATATCGTGACACTAAATCGCCTGCACTATAACCGGCGCGCTTTTTTTCTCATTTCAAATATGTACAATGAAACATTCACAAACAGATATACCTTCTTCTTTTACAGATACTCAATCTTGCTATACTCATAAAAAAATTGGCGAAATAAAAATTGAATCCGTTACTTCTCTTCGTTAAAACCCACAAGCATCGCTTGGTCAAAATTAAGCGTATTTAAAAAGTTATAATCAACATTACACATAAATTTTAATAAAAAATCAGTCAATTGTGACAAATTGACACAATTAATAAACATGGGTTCTAAATCTTCTCTAGATTGTGCACACACCGGACATGTATCATTAAAAGTTCTATGAAGTACTTAAAAATTAAGTTCCCTGCATTCACCAGGCAAGATATATAAATTTGAAAAAATATAACATTTTGAAAGTTTAAATCTGGATACTTTTCGATCCAATAAGATTCTGATGCAGGCGATTTTCCAACAAGTTGTATTAGGAGATTATAAAAAGTTCGAGTACTTTGTGGCATAGGAACTTTTTTTATCATCATCAGAAAAAGAAAAATCTGCAGTTATTTCAAAATTCTTTGAAACTGGATTAATATGTTCATTGATAAAATGAATCAAATTTATTACGCTATGTCTCATTGACCTAGACAACAGACAGAAAATGTGAAAAAAATATATCTTTAAACTGATTTATAAATTTGCAATAAAATTCAAAGTAAATCCATCAGGACTTGGGGTTTTCCCTTTTTCATCCCATTTACCATACGACAGATCTCATCAAAAGTAATATCTGACATAATCTGAAATATCTATTGTTCTACTTAGAAAAGTCAATATCTTGTTTTTTGTCATCGTCGTTTGTTTTGACACAAGAATAGAAATTTGAATAGAAATAAAAACTGATATCTAAAATTTCACCAGTATCACGAGAAGTTTTTCCTTCATTGGCCCTTCATTATTCTTTAATTCAGTTATTAGTTTTGATTGTTGTCTCTGCTTTTCTAATTGTACAAAATAAGCAGTATTTTTATCACCATCTACCGACCAACAGGTCTTTGATCGCAATATTGCGCCTTGACATTCAATTTTCTCAATCTCTGCTAATTTAGAGTTTAAATCTTCATACTTTTCATATTAATACAAACACCATTAGCTTCCTTAGCTGACATTTCTTGTAATTTATTTTGAATTCTATAATAATCTCTATTTTTCTCTTTTTGTTTAACCTAACTGTATACCTGTGCAAATCGCTTGAAACGATATATTAATTAAATTATCATACCAAGTGAGAGGACTAGAAAAATAAAAATCAGAGTACACCTCTTCTTGGATTATTTTTTTAATGTTTTTGCTATAAAAACTTCGTCATCTAATAAATGATAATTTAAAATCCACAAACCAGGTCCAGTTTCTACAGTTCTAAAATCTAAAATCATTGACACAAAACAATAGATATAGGAAGATGTGGTATGAGTGCCAATGAGACAACTCTCCATTCAAATAACAATTTAAAAATTAAACCATTATAGGTTAAAGTACGGCCTTCAACACGGAGCCTTGGCTCACACCGAACAACAAGCTATAAAGGGCCCCAAAATTACTAGTGTAAAACCATTCAAACGGGAAAACCAACGGTCTAATCTATATAAACAAAACGAGAAACGAGAAACACGTATATATTACATAAACAAACGACAACTACTGTACATCAGATTCCTGACTTAGGACAGGTGCAAACATTTGCAGCGGGATTAAACGTTTTAATGGATCCAAACCTTCTCCCTTTTTCTGAAACAATAGCATAACATCACAACATAGAAAAACACAAGATAAAACATCAATTGGCAGACTTAACTCAATCAAAAAACGTATGATTACACAATGAACGAATAAATTTGATCTGCGATATCTGAATACAAATGCACAGTTAATTAAATATTAGAGACAAACATTACTAAAACTGGAGTCATACGGAAGCCGTAAGGGGACACAAAAAAATTGAAAATATCTTTTTTTAATTCGAGATCACGATAAAACATAACCGTATTACCGAAATCTCGATAAAAAATATATCGTCATCTCGATAAAACAAAACTGTTATATCGAGATCTCGGATTATTATATCGTTATCTCCATTTATTAAATCGAGATCTCGGATTAATATGAGGCAGGCATTACCTGTAAATGTGGACGAAGTCCGTATGAATTAATTTTTTTAAACTTAAATATTTGTAAAAAAAAAAGAACGGAAATACCGTAACGTTTCCGATTCTGGTTCTGTTGTTAGGGATTTTAGTTGTGACGTTATTTAAGCTTTGACGTCATATGCAATGTAAACAAAGAAACGCTATCATCAGGTAACGTTTTTTTCATATCAAGGAATTATTAAAAATGAAATTGGTATTGCGTTCCTTCCTATTTACAATACACTGGTAAATTAGAGATTTATACTAACAAAACCGGAAAAGGGAAGTACATTGTAGATTTCTGCGCAGGTCCGGGATTTCAAAACATGACATAAAAAAAATTGAATGATATTGAGTTCATTAGTACAATGAAAAATTCGGGAAATTTTCCCGAATTAATTTTTTTATTGAATTTTCTACTGTTATTGGGGACTTCGTCCCCATATTACATCGTTACCTCGATTTATTGAAACGAGATCTCGGATTATTAAATCGTTATCTCGGTTAAATATATCGATATCTCGATAAAAAAATATATATATTACTGTATTTCTGAATTTGTCATTGTGATGTTATCTAACAAATATTCAAATTAATATCTAAAAAAAAAACACTCTTTAAATTTTTTAACTTAATTCATTTATCTATTTAGTTTCGGAGAACAAAATAGTTGATTTCCCTAACTATTTTTAACAGAAATTCCTTGGTTGAATGTATGGACGACCTGAATACCAAATATATGTTACAGTGAATTTGTATAATCAGGGACTATGTAGAATCCCTGATTTTTCAGGGAATATGTAGAATCACTAAAATCATTATTAATAGTAATTATATATAATCCCTGAAAATGACCAGTGATTTTACATAATCACTGAACATTGTAATAATTATTCTACAAATTCCCTAATATGATTTCAGGGATTATGAATAATTTAATGGTCCTTTGTTTGATAAACAAAATTAATATAGACAAATTATGATTTTTAGTTTCTTTAAATACACGCTTCTGATACCGAAAATCATCACAAGAAGGAAACGTAAACAAACGATGCTAAAATGTGGTATAAGCCCTTTTTTATATACACAGAAGATATATAAGAAAATTATCATTAAAATTCATCCAAATCTATCTAAATATATTATTGTAAACAGTTTGAGCATATGTTACTAAATCTTTTTGCTCCGTTCTTTATCGCCAATCTAAAAGTTCGTTAATTTATGGGAACGGCAAATATTTGCCTCCACCTAAAGCGCTTCGATCCTAAAGAGTGCCGTATTTGTCATATTAGAATCGAAATAATTCATGGGGGCTTGAATATTATCTAGATTTTACCACGCTATCGCTCAGGGTAAAATATTTGTCATAAAGGGCCAACCCGTGGTAAAATCACGATATATTCAAGCCCCTATGAATTATTTCTTAATTAATATTCCCTTTATAACTATAGCTTTACATGTATTGTTTGTTTATTAAAAGCCAGCGTCAAATTGATATTCATACTGTATTTGTAAATCCACAAGCATGTTATTTGTGATACACATAAAGCCATTGGTGAAGGAGACTAAGGAACAACTGTTTTGTGTGTTTTTTTTTGTTCAAAGAACAATTTGCAAGGAATTCAAACTGCGAGAACTTTGGCATATAAATGTATAGAAAAACAGGCAGAACGTAGGATTGACAAATAGAACAAACTTTGAGAGGAAGCATGCATATTCTCATAGCAATTCGACAGGATAAGAAAGAAAAGGGAAACGAAAAAAACATAATGGCAATTGCTAAAAAAAAATAGTCTGAAGAAGGATATTTCCTGACCACAAAACAATGGTATCTTTCTTGCTCGAACCAGTTCAAGGTTGCAAATTCCCATTTTTTTTTTTTTTTTTTTTTTTTTTTTTTTGTGGGGGAGGGGGTACCTTCGGTTGTTTTTATTGAACTTTTAATTTCTCTTAGGCGTGTTGTTAAAATCTGATTCGATATGTGCAGGAAAAGGATTTTTGAAATGTGGATATTGCGGTAAAAACAGATGTGAAGCATATAATTTTAATATATTGTGTTTAACGTTTTAATATAGTGTGCCTAACTACTTAAAAAAAATGGGTTTACCATTTTGATATATTGTGCTTAACATTTTACAATTTTTGTTACTTTATTATGATGTTTTAATGTAATTTTATAGAAAAAAATATTTTACTTTTATTCATTTTCTTTATAAATAAAAACATTTCTTAATTTCAGTTATTATGTAGAATCCCTGACGTTTTTTCTAGTGATTATACATAAACCCTGAAAACTTCAGGGATTCTTCATAATCATTAAACTATTGAAAACGAGAAAACATACGATTGAAAACAGTATTTGACATTTGAGAGGAGAAAATATATTATTGCGATCCTGCATGCAAATTTTGTTGGGCAAATTCCAAACAATTCTGTCAAAAACTCAAATATAAAAACATCATTTGTACCTTTTTTTAATTACGGAAATTTCCGATCCGTCAATCAGCTCCACGATTTATGTTTTCCTTAACAATGTGTTGTGATCCGAGCATATAATTAATAATGTAAGAACAATATATATGAAACGCACCAGGATTTATTCAGGTGATACAGCAATTGTATATAAAATACAGTAATAATAGAAATAATTATTATAATCAATAATGTCAATACATGTGGTTTAAGGTGAAGAGTTCGGAATCATGCGTTCTGTGTACTACGTTACGGATACATGATAAGGAACATATAAAACATGGACTGGTTCAGTATTGTATAGTGGTGTTCAGCACCACACTCGCCCTATCTCAGTAGAACCAGACCAGGGGTAATTATAATAAATATAAATAAAGCAGTGTCTGTCAAAATTAATCCATATAGTAATGTCTGAACAAACAAGGTCTCCTATAACACATCAAGTTGTATTAAAGTTCATACTTAAAAGTCCAAATTTAAAACGTTCTATATTCCTTTAAACGCTATCAATGTTTCAAAGTATATGGAATACGCAAAACAAACGGTCGTCAGAATTAAATGCCTCTTCCTCTCTGGAAACATAATCTAATACGGTATATTATATAGTTCGACAAAGTAACACAATTTAATAAACGAAATAACAAGATGACGAGTAAGACGCCGGAAACTATTATACTGGTATGAATCCTTGTTTGGAATCTAAAAGATATGTTATACACTGTCATTAACTGTTAACATAAACACAGAAAACGGAATATTCATAAAACAACTAAGGGAATTGGCAATCACTGGTAGGTTCCACGGGTAGTTTACGTGACAGCGTACGAACGGAAATTCTTGAGGTTACACATTGTAACAATGGATACTTCATGAGAGTGTAAAGTTCTCTCTGTAAAATGTAATCCAAGAGATCTTCAAGAGTGGACTATTCTAATAGTATTGTGCTTATTTGATGAAGTGAACCCAGCATAAGCTGGCACCAAAGAAGTACATGGTCTTTGTCAAATACGGAACGTTCTTCTCGATGTTCCATTGCATGTCAGTGGGTTAAAAGACCTGTCCGAACTTCACAGCTCCAGCAGTTCGTGTGTGGTTCAAAATACCATGACAAAGTTGTCTTTAAGACGTGGCAACCCATTTTGGCCTGTGTCACTAATCCACACACAAAACACTGATGTGGTAAGCTCCAATATGAATTTATCAATTTACTGTCAATTGCTGCTGAACTATATGCAGTGACAAGAGATGCTGCGGGACCTTGGGCCCCTGCAGATCTCTGTTGGAAGACCCCTTGCCACGGACTTCATGGTTATCTGGTGTTTCATCTGTTATGTCCACGTACCTATTTTCATCGCTGGCCATCTAATTAGAAAGGTCTGTTGCTATAGGAGATATTTCAATAACAGTATTATTGACAATGTTTAGAGTGTATTGTGGTGTAATTTCCATGACGTGTGATATTAAGACAGGTAGGTGGTTCTGTATGGGGAGAGTATCATAATCGTCCTCATGCAAGGATTTCCTTTTCACCGTTTTAAACATAAATGAAGTTAAAAAAGGTGTATTCATAATCACTTGTAACAGAGACTGAACTCTTCCCTCTATTAGTTGTGAAGGAATTGATTTTCCATCTAAAACAACGGTTGAGCGAACCAAGTCTACCATTGCGCTGTATACACTCAGACCATGCAGGCCAAGGTTGATTGTAACGATCAAATATATGACACGCATAGTGAATTGCCCTGAATTGGCAAAAATATCCATAGTAGTTGAGGTCCAGTTCCTTTTAAAACAGCAGTGTCAGTGGTAGCCCTGATTTGTATGGAATTTACAGCTACATGTATATCTAAACTTCTACCAACAGTTTTAACAACAAGCTCATTAGGGCTCTCTTCCTCTTGGGTCAGGAGTGAGCCTAGTGGCCTAACCCTGACCTGTTTAAAGATTGGTCTTTTGATGAATTCGAGGTCCTCTGAAAAGTAAAGTCTTGTTCTTTACTAGAACTTGAACTACTTTGTGTTGAGGAGGCGTGTAAATTCTGAGGACTCCTAAATTTCAATTGTGACCTTGATGGAGTTGGTGATCTGACATAAATTCTGTGAGGGCGCATTGAGGGGGAGTTGTAATATTATCGGTGCACCGCAGGAGGTAATTGTCGTTTACTACTTTCATCTTTTAATAACTGGCTAACTACAGATATACAGTCTTTTATATCTGATTGTACCTTTTCAACTGTCTGACCGTTTTGTGAGGCCGTGGGCCTCTGTGGACAATGATCTGAGTCTTTGATATATGATATTTTTACTTGTCGATGGAAATATGATTGAGGACTGCTAGCGTTAGTCATACTGGCTTCATAACTGGCTTTCTCGGTAGGTAATGAAGACTTGGTCCATTTTAATGCTTCACTTATAGCTCTGTGATTTGCCTCTACTATTATTCGGGTTACCTCCTTCTGACGTTCCTGCAGGAAATATTCCCAAGATATATTGAAAGAAATGGTGAAGATTGGCGCCTTCAGCGGTTGAGGACTCGTACTTCTTCCCCTGGCATAGGACTCTTTCAATGGGGATCGTTGTCGGTCATAAGAGTCCTCACTTAAAGAAGAGGAGGATTCCCTCTAGCAGCATTTTCTTTCTCTCCATTTGTGTCTGTCAGGTGTAAGTTCACAGTTGGTCTTAACATAAGTGTTGTCCACAGACTGGACATGGGAAGACATTACAACTGGAGTCGTCAACTGTAATGATATTGAAGTTATATTTGGAGTGTTCTTAATTGATCCCGAGTAGAAGGCTTGAGCTGTCGATACAGCTGATCCAACAATGTGCTGGACTCTCGGAAGCAGGTTACTGCAAGACCAATTTGGTGACAATTTGGGTGCAGGGCAGTCTTCAACTAAGATAGGGTAATAATCTGAAGACGGGACCAAAGTCCCCTGACCAGGATAACCCGGTGAGACAAGTTAACTTATTTTTGTTTCATGGGTTCTGGTTATGTAATGAGCTGCATCATATGAAACTACTGTCGGAGCCAAAGGCTCCTGTCCAATTGTAGACATATCATGTCAGTTAACTGCTAGTAGTCTGTTGTTATTTATGTATTATTGTCATTTTGTTTATTTTCTTTGGTTACATCGTCTGACATCAGACTCGGACTTCTCTTGAACTGAATTTTAATGTGCGTATTGTTATGCGTTTACTTTTCTACATTGGCTAGAGGTATAGGTGGAGGGTTGAGATTTCACAAACATGTTTAACCCCGCCGCATTTTTGCGACTGTTTCAAGTCAGGAGCCTCTGGCCTTTGTTAGTCTTGTATTATTTTAATTTTAGTTTCTTGTGTACAATTTGGAAATTAGTATGGCGTTCATTATCACTGAACTAGTATATATTTGTTTAGGGGCCAGCTGAAGGAAGCCTCCGGGTGCGGGAATTTCCCGCTACATTGAAGACCTGTTGGTGACCTTCTGCTGTTGTTTTTTTCTATGGTCGGGTTGTTGTCTCTTTGGCACATTCCCCATTTCCATTCTCAATCTTATGTCAAATTGGTTTTTTATGGTGAATGTTGTGTCCGACTGAGCTTGCCCAATGTAAGGAGTATCCATAGGTGGAGCCAAGGGCCCCTGATCAACAGAAACTTCAGTGTTAGGTTTCTCATGTTTTTGTTAAGCTACTCTTGGTGCAGTATCAATCTTGATAGTGGTTTCTGCTGAAGCACAAGGGTTTCCCGGTATGTCTTTATTCCTAAAGTATGAAGTAGATTGACTGATAGGTGACACCATGCTAAAGTCCTGATATGGTGTTGAACTAGCTGGAGTGCTAAGACACTTAGGTTGAGTTCCAAATTGTTCCTCAACCTGCTGGGTTTTATGTTTTATCAAAGTGTCTAGCTTTTCTTGAACTTCAGGATGTTCGTCCTGCGATAATGGTATGTGATTTTGGAACTGGATGGTTGACTTTATTAACTGGCGTGTCTCCATTTCAGTTAAGCGGATACCTGTTGTTACGTTTTGTCAACTTCAGCCACTTTCTTATCTTCCTCTTGTAGTCCTGAAGTTATGCTGGACAAGACCCGTTTGCATTCCTGCCTTAAACTCACTAGATCATTATGTAGTTTCTGATAAAAGAATAACATACCAGGTTCAACAAAATGTTTCTGCAAAATTGATTTGGGCACACCTGTAATGCCAAATACTGTATTAAAGTCTATGAAATGTGAGGAATCCTTTACCTCAAGTATCTGTATAGCCATTTCATTGTCTATACCATCAACTGATTGAAGTTGATCCAAAGTGGCATCCATAAGTATTATAGGCTTTGCCATTCTAAAAAGTTTGGTAAATTGTTTTGTTTTAGATTGTTTTTATCTCGAAATAGTAGTATACTGTGTCGTTAGTATGTTGTACTTTTCCATAAAGATCGGTGTTTGTAATCAACCACGATGCCTGTACTGTAGTTGTGCACGAAACGGTGTTTGTACTAAAGCACGATGCCTGTACTGTAGTTCAACCGTGTTGTGTTTGATAACACCAAGGTGCCTGTACTGTATTTCTGTCAAAGCATGCGCAGAGGACCAACTTCCGTCCTGCTCAATTTGGACAAGATACAGCTAATGGCTATCCAAAATGGCGAATCACTAAAACGAAAAACTAGACAAGCACTAAATTTCAAACAGTGAATCTGATGTGTAGTACTGCCTGAAAAAGTACTAAAACTTTCCAACATTGTTGGAGGTTTTAATTTGAAATATAGCGGGGGCTATAATTTGCAGTAATTAAAAGTAAATGTGTGAAACGTACCGTGCAGAGCGGTAGTTACAAAATCAACAGATTCGAGCAGTCGACGACGCCAATGTTGTGATCCGAGCATATAACTAATAATATAAGAACAATATATATGAAACTCACCAGGGTGTATTCAAGTGATACAGCAATTATATATAAAATACAGTAATAATAGAAATAATCAATGCAATCAATAATGTCAATACATGTGGTTAAAGGTGAAGAGTTCGGAATCATGCGTTCTGTGTACTACGTCACGGATACATGATAAGGCACATATAAAACATGGACTGGTCCAGTATTGTATAGTGGTGTTTAGCACCACAAATGAATTTGATAGTTTCGATGGGATGGTGTACATTTTCTAGGATTTAAGTTAATTCATTTTTGAGAGATTTGAATATATGAAGTAATGCTAAAAAGTTAACCAAATCCTTCGGATCAGATGTTTTTTTCCGGAAAATGACTTGTTGATATTGTGTGGAAAAAATACATTGTATATAAACGTTCAGCCTCAGAGCATTTTTCAATGCATGCAAGCGGTCAGGAAATGAGTACTTTTGATGTTTCGCAGATCATTGGTGTGTGACAAGGTGATGCTACAACTACATTTTTTTGTAACTTCTCTTAATATTCTGCTTTCCTTGAGCGAAAGAGTTGTGAATGATCAGTGATTTTATAAGACTTAAACCAGAAGGGGAAATTGTTGCGTTTTTAAATTAGAAGCAACAGAAAGCTATATATGTGACCAAACTGATCCACATGTATCCTCACAACCACACACTTTTATTCGGTCTCGCGCTCAATTTCCTCCTTGTAGTTTGAATATGAAAACATGCAGTTTTTTTGTGTAAAAGCACAACCTTTAAAAATGACAAAAAGCTACACTTAACTGAGTCGTCTGAACGTGTTGGCAGTCTTGAGATGTGCTAATGTCATCATTCTTCCATGCATGGCATGGTAAAGATAATCGTGAGTACAGATTTATTTTCAAATGCAGTCTACCTTTCAGCTTGCATTACCAAGTACTTTGAAGTCAACACCTGTGCAATCGGGTAACTGCAATAAGTTACTGAAAAATTAGAATTTGAACTTGCTCTCAATTCATTGATAACGATTGTCTTTCATAAAAAAAAACATTTCTCATGTAGCACATCCTCGACATATACCGATCACTTTTACCCAGATTGTCTCTGATTCTTACCAAACTGCCAAAGTGCAGAACAAACTAACTAGATATTGTCACACCTTACAATTCAGACACAGCCAATGGATATCAAATATAGAGTTTAGCTCTTAACTTAATATAGGGTGTGTCTGAAGATATCAAGGATACATTAGAAGAAGAACAATAACCTGACTCTACCGGAAGCGCTCTTATGAGCTATGTCCTCGTTTGGGTGTTTCTAAGGAAAAGATTTCCGCATCGTTTTTGAAGTTCATTTGTTATTTAATTGATGAAAAATCACACAAAGGTGCTTCTGAACCGTATATTGTCCCTAAGATAACACAAATTCGTTAATGTATGGCTATTACAGAACAAATAGTTTTTGTAGCAACCTTCGCCCTATTACATTTGGGATTGGCCGTCCAATTATATCATGAATATGGATCACGAACATTTATGGAAACTTTGTACTCACATGGCTTTTGTGTTTCCAATGCGGAGGTAAGACTATACCTGACAGGCATTGTCATGCACATGTTTGACCGAATCAAGACGGTTTTTACGCTCCAGGTGGCATTGTTTCCAAATACCAAGGCAAGGGGGATGTTTAATACAAAAAGGTGCCGAAAATATAGTCACCAACACGGAGACAATTGATAGTAAGGAACGTTTCATTCAATGGCACGAACAGATTTTGACAAATTCCCACTTCCCATTCTCAATTTTATTATCAATCCACAATTGATTCTGAAATGTGTCAGATGAAAGTGGAGAGACGTCAAGATACTATTTTTCAAGTGACTGACAGTGCATCATCGTTGGCGGCTGTGTCATTATGCCAAAGATAAGAGAGGTCCTGTTCGTGTTTCGAATTCTTTAAAAAAAATAAGACCGGGAAGCTTAAGACAAAAATGGAAAAAACCCAACATTTTTCATTGAAAAAATGCCATCAGATTACTTACAAGATTGTGTTTGCTTTGAACAAACTCTCTTCTTCGCCGAACTTGTTCGTGTCAAAAAAGGGAATTGTGTTGTTATGTTAATACGCGTACTGAATCAGAATGATTGATTTATATCCCTATTTAATGAAGACTAGTGCTAATGCATGTCGCTTTTAAAAGACAAGTTATATACGGGTCATGACTGATTTTGAATTACAACATAAGCAAATTGGCATTACATTGTATTTTTTTCCATCACTTCCCTAAAATATTGATGAGTCTACACTTGTTTACCATTAAAACAGTGTGCATGCACTAAACTGACTCTGTTTTAAACTCAACCGAACGCTAAATCAATGCCAGTCACACTTATGATCTTTCTAAACCTCGCATTCTCCTCGGTTGACTATGGTATTTTTGTGTTATTACTGATCTGTTCAGACTTTGCAAATACACAATATGTATTTATCTATAACTAAAAAATACACAATCTTTAAGATGCAGAGTTAAAAACAGTGCTTGAATTTAGTTATTTTCAAAGATAGAAAAAATATTGAAATAATTTCATAAACTGGTGTTTTATAGTTTAGAAATTAGTTCTGTAAAATACTGTAATGAAAAAGTATAAGCAATATGAAAGTTTATGAATGTGAAAAGGTCAAGGCCACCTTTTCTTTTGCTATGTCATAAATGGAAAAAAGACAGAAGGTTCAAGATCAACACCATTTTGTATTAGCAGCTCTTCATATAAGTATTCGAATATGTCATTTATAGTGTATGCTTATGATTGAACCGTTCTTGTATTATTCTATTGAATAAATATTAAAAAAAAATCTCCTTTTTGTCCTCGTGGTTGAAATATTGATATTTTTAGATCTGACCTTTGACGTCAATTTCAGAAAAATGTGACTACTCTGGATTTTTACGAACAAACTTTTCTTATTGTACACGATTTTCTCTTTCAATCGATATATGATTTAGGTATGTGTTCTTCCGGAACATTAAAGTTTGAAGATATGAACCCTAGTTGCAGTACTATATGACAAACAATAAAACTGATGTTTACGTTTTAACAGATTCAGATTCAGTGTACTGGCCGGACCAGTTAGTGTAACTTAAGTAAAGATAAAACAATCAGGAGCTAATTTTTATTTCGATATCAGTCCAAATGGTGAAAAACTGAAAATACAAATATAAATACAATTTCACATTGTGTTCATTGATAATTTAAAGTCCATTAAAAATACGGATAAACAGTTCGTAGTTATATAAAGCTGTAAATATTCTTTATAATGATAAATAGATGAATATTCTTGCACACGTCGGGTTATGTCTGAATTAAATTGTGTTATAGCAAATACGAACAGTTTTAACGGTTAAATGTTTATAGTTTCTTTATAACATAGGAAAATATATTAAAACAGTTAATCGCTTATGTAAACACATATTGTGTAATGTTTTAAAGTTAAGATAACTCACGCTGTGGTTAGTCACGAATTGTTCCTTTGAACAACGTGTCCGATGAATGTTCCTTGTAGTTGTGCACACTGCCTGCTGAGCAGTTGTCGTCACTCAGAAGAAAGGGGAAAGTAACACAGATTCCTACACTGTCCTATATAAAACTTCTAAAATTGGAGCACATAAAGTGATATACGCAATGAAACATAAACAATATAAAATTAAAAACCAATTGTTCAGATATCAATTGGAGGTCTTTTCCCAAGTTAATATCTATTTTGATATCGAAATATTAAAAATCAGTCTAAAATGTCAGTTCCAATGGCTTTATGATGTATAGATATGAATTTGAAGCAAAGGTCAAAATCTAGAACGTCAAATTAACCTATAACCTTGACCTCAATTTCAATGGCACAAACTGAGGATCTCAAATCAAAAGACCCTAGGTCTCTAATATGTATGGTTAATAAGTTATATCACTTTACGCATACTTTTAGATATGATAGGGGCAAAAACTCCCATTTATTGTCTACGCACCCTTTCAACAAAAATATTAAGTTACGGAGCACCTGAGATTACCCCTAGTTTTTGTTGGGGTTCGTGTTGTTTATTCTTTAGTTTTCTATGTTGTGTCATGTGTACTATTGTTTTTCTGTTTGTCTTTTTCATTTTTAGCCATGGCGTTGTCAGTTTGTTTTAGATTTACGAGTTTGACTGTCCCTTTGGTATCTTTCGTCCCTCTTTTAATAATTTAGTAAACATAATTTGTCGATATCATATAAGGTTAATGAAAATGAGTGAAAAAAAGCCAAATTAACAAAAATAAGAATATTTTCTAATACCTTGACCTTTGACCTTGACCTATTTTTCATTTTTTTGTTAACCAAGGATCTTAAATCAAAAGACCCTAGGTCTCTATCAATTATGGTTTACCAGTTAGAAATGCATATCACTTATATCATATATAGAAGGGGGATAACTCCCATATGGAGTCACCGGATGGCTTCGATTAAAATTAATTAATTCATCCTGAGGATATAACGAGCAGTTTGGTAAAATAAATTTGTCGATTTCATATACGGTTGCGATAAATAAGTAATAACATGAAAAACAGTGTTTGGGAAGATAACTCTTATATGGGAAAGTATTCTGTTAAGCAGATTTTGTTTCAAAAGCGTATTAACTGTTCGATATCATATTCCAAATATCTAAGCGACATCTTGCGAAACCAAAAAATTAGGCGGAATGACATGAAGGAGAAAATAATAATAATAATAATCAGAAGAAGAAGAAAAGCAATAGGTCTTTCAACCAAAAAGGTTGAAAGACCTAATGATGCTCACAATGATGAATGGACATTCCCCGTCTGAGGTCTATCTGACATCACTTTACCATTATAAAAACAAATAAAATGTTAAATATATAACAACAGTCCTAAGTTCCACTTATATGAACTAGAAAGTAATTCAACGGGAGGCTGGATATTTCACAGCTTCTATCCTGGACAAGGCGGTGTTTCCGACGAGACCTAAGATCCAATGCCATGGCCGTAGTTCTGATGGAAGATTTTTTTTCGACACAGATATGTGATTCAACGAAGACGTCTTGCGAAACGGACGCTTGCCTTTGTGTTTACTGCATACAGTAGACCACGCGGTGCCATGTTCCTTTTCTCTGTGACTTAAGTTGGAATTGTCTATTCTACTTTCCTCTTGTCCTTGCGTATCCAAATTAAAGTTTAATTCACTTTTGTTAGTGTTGCTTTCCCAAATGAACTTTTCGGCTTCTAAAAATCTGACGATCGAAGTCGCTGATTTAGTTTGTGGTTGCCCATGTAAACGGGGATAATGTTTAAACGAATCAGTTTCAATCCCATTTGACTGGGTTTTCGTTTTTATACCCTCAGGTACTTTCTTTGTATGTGGTTTCACAACACTGCAAGTTGGATTTGTTTCCTTTGTAGTGAGTTCACGGTGAACTTGCTGTTTATTGGAGCGTATTTCACCAACGATAATCTTCCGGAACATTAAAGTTATGAACCCTAGTTGCAGTACTATATGACAAACAATAAAACTGATGTTTACGTTTTAACAGATTCAGATTCAGTGTACTGGCCGGACCAGTTAGTGTAACTTAAGTAAAGATAAAACAATCAGGAGCTGATTTTTATTTCGATACCAGTCCAAATGGTGAAAAACTGAAAATACAAATATAAATACAATTTCACATTGTGTTCATTGATAATTTAAAGTCCATTAAAAATACGGATAAACAGTTCGTAGTTATATAAAGCTGTAAATATTCTTTATAATGATAAATAGATGAATATTCTTGCACACGTCGGGTTATGTCTGAATTAAATTGTGTTATAGCAAATACGAACAGTTTTAACGGTTAAATGTTTATAGTTTCTTTATAACATAGGAAAATATATTAAAACAGTTAATCGCTTATGTAAACACATATTGTGTAATGTTTTAAAGTTAAGGTAACTCACGCTGTGGTTAGTCACGAATTGTTCCTTTGAACAACGTGTCCGCTGAATGTTCCTTGTAGTTGTGCACACTGCCTGCTGAGCAGTTTTCGTCACTCAGAAGAAAGGGGAAAGTAACACAGATTCCTACACTGTCATATATAAAACTTCTAAAATTGGAGCACATAAAGTGATATACGCAATGAAACATAAACAATATAAAATTAAAAAAAATTAAAAAAAGGTTGAAAGACCTAATGATGCTCACAATGATGAATGGACATTCCCCGTCTGAGGTCTATCTGACATCACTTTACCATTATAAAAACAAATAAAATGTTAAATATATAACAACAGTCCTAAGTTCCACTTATATGAACTAGAAAGTAATTCAACGGGAGGCTGGATATTTCACAGCTTCTATCCTGGACAAGGCGGTGTTTCCGACGAGATCGCGGCGACCTAAGATCCAATGCCATGGCCGTAGTTCTGATGGAAGAATTTTTTTCGACACAGATATGTGATTCAACGAAGACGTCTTGCGAAACGGACGCTTGCCTTTGTGTTTACTGCATACAGTAGACCACGCGGTGCCATGTTCCTTTTCTCTGTGACTTAAGTTGGAATTGTCTATTCTACTTTCCTCTTGTCCTTGCGTATCCAAATTAAAGTTTAATTCACTTTTGTTAGTGTTGCTTCCCAAATGAACTTTTCGGGTCCTAAAAATCTGACGAATGAAGTCGCTGATTTAGTTTGTGGTTGCCCATGTAAACGGGGATAATGTTTAAACGAATCAGTTTCAATTCCATTTGACTGGGTTTTCGTTTTATTACCCTCAGGTACTTTCTTTGTATGTGGTTTCACAACACTGCAAGTTGGATTTGTTTCCTTTGTAGTGAGTTCAAGGCGAACTTGCTGTTTATTGGAGCGTATTTCACCAACGATAATCTAACCCAGGTTTAACTTTTGCGCAAATGGAGCCTTTGGTGGTCCTACACGTTGATCAAGGACGTGATGCGTCTCTATTAGGTCTCTTCAAATGAGCAATAGGCTTTTGCATTTTCAATCAATCGGGAGAATATCTTATTGTAGTTCTTGGAAGTGTTGATATTGCAATATATCCTCCGGTGAAGCAATTTCGTTCCGATTATTGGGAATGTTATCGCATTCAATCAGTTCAGGCAGATGGAATCTAGTATTGTCTTGAACAGACTTTACGACAAAGCCGTTTCCCCGTTTACCGGAAGTAACCTTGCTGCCGGAGCATTTGAATAACATATAGTCTTTTGTTTCTGTCTATTCGTTGAATAGGCTTAAGAATTCAGGAGCGGTGAGAGACCGGTTGCTTTGGTCGTCAATAATTGCATACATGCGAATTGCTTTGTCCTGATTATTTTTGTGAAAGACATTCACAGGAAGTATCTTGGCACACGATTTACTACTGTTGTCATCTTTGCTGAGGTCTGTGCAAGTTGAATTAACAGAGGTTAGCTTGGTTTCAGCTAACTCAGGTTGCTCCCCACCGTAGGCTGTATCAATTAGCTTCCCGCCGTCGACTGATCGATCTAGGCGGTGAAGGCGGTGCGCCTTTGGGTTTGTACACTCGATTTGTGTTTAGTGCGGTGGTGTGTTGTTTACTTCCGCATTCATTGCAACTGATACTTGCAATCACGACTTCTGTGCATAATCGAATCACATCATATGTAACAAAGATTGTTTTGCCTCAACAGTTCCTTACGTTCCTCTGTGGTTTTAGCTCTGAACCCACAACATTCATATAGCGAATGTTCGGTATTGTGTATTATGCACAGATTTTGTTGGTGTGCAGTCCCTCCAGATCGTTGTTCGACCACTGTCTTCTGAATGTTGATTTTTGTTCCAGGCTGAAGTGTGAACCTTGGCACAGCACCTTTTGTACTCGGTGTGCCTGTTGGCCAAAAAATGAACACAGGATCGTTCTTAATTTGGCTTATTTCCCTGATGAAGGCAGAGAATTCTGTGAAAGGTGGAAAGGCAACTTCATATTCAGACTTGTTTCATAAAGACCTTCTTATCCACTGTTTTTGGAGTCCGTATGGCAGTTTTTCCACAATAGGATTTATCCCAGACGAAGAGTCGAAATGAGCAAGCAAACAAGTTGATCAGTTTACTCGTGATATAGGCGTCAAACATTTCTGGAGCACCATATTGCTCATCCAGTCTTTGCCATAACCTCTGCAGGTCCCTTGAAGGGTTGTTGGCATTTGATGCCTTCATACTCATGGCATGTTTACCAGACTCTGGCCCTAGACACTTTGATCAGCAAGTCTTTTTGTTTCGACTCCGAAACTTGTAATTCGTCTATGACGTTTTAGAAGTTAGATTTCCATGTATGGAAGGATCCTGCCTGGTCATTTAAGATTGTTAATAGGAAGAACAGCAGGTCCTTACGCAAGATAAATCTAGTTATCTCCGATGTAGGGTTGATTTGTTGCTGGTGTGCAACAGGGATCTCTTCTTTAACACCTTGTTTTTGGTGTTGAGCAGGGATCTCATCTGAAAGGCCTAGTTTTTGTATGCCGATTACTATTCCCAGATCTGGGATTAAGGTAACTTCCGGTGACTAAGTATCAGAAGGCAAGACAGCAGATGTCTATGGCGACTCAGCTCAATCTTACCAGGAATTTGTCTTATCTTTTGAGTTCCTGCTATTTCCTTTACAGCAGTTGGCACACGCTGGAGAGGGTCTTCCGTTTAGTCAGGGAGAGGGCTAACTGCTTGGCTGCCATCGTATTCAAGGATACGAGCCTCGGCTGCTGCAGCTACAGCTTCGCCTTTTGCTTCGAGAATGTTCAAAGCGGCCTTAATTTCGGCTTTTCTCGGACCGCACGTGCGGCTTCCTGTTTCGTTTGAATTTTCCTGCGAACGGCCTCATGTTCTTTTTTTAGCTTTGATGTACTCATCCTCTAGTTCTGCTTCGGCTATTCTACGTGAGGCCTCTTGTTTTGCACGGATGGCATCTTGTTTATTTCGGCATTAATTTCTGTTTGTCTGTATAGGGTCTGTTCCTGTAATAGAGGGCAGCTTTTTTCTTAGCAAAGGCTATCATCTTTTATCTAGCGGATTCTGCATTGGCACGCTTTCTCCGTGCTAGGCTTGACATGTCAGAGATGTTTGAGCTCCCACTGTGCGAGGTGGTCTTGCTCTTAGATGTCCTTGTTTTTTCAGATTTAGCCTTTGTCAAGGTAAGGCGATGCTCGTGCTTAATTGCAATTGTCAGGTCGACTTTAGACATTCGGATATCCGTTGAGAATTTGCAAGTATCAATGTCTTGAAGGCTGTCTAATGTTCTTGTATTTTTGAGAAATTTCAAGTACTCGTCTGTTAGCCTGTAATAATAAGTACAGGCTTGTACAATTTTATTTTGTGCTGTAAACAATTATTGCTGGGGGTCGTTACGAGGCTTGGTCGTTTCTTCTAATAGCTGAGATTCTAGGTTTGACCATAGGGCATCTAAGTCGTGATAGAACTTGTAACGTTTTTCTATAAAGTCTCTTTTCGGTAAATTCACGCACTCGGCTAGTCTCGGCACTTTCATCTTAATCTGTTCTTTTAGACGGATTTTCTTCTAGTTCTTCAGTGACATCTCCTTCCGGGGGCTGAACATCTTGTTATTCCGCGTGAATGGGATCCATGATGTTAATAAACTAACTGAAGGCAATGTTTGTTCAACGTTGTTGGTTTGATGCCTAGGACGCAAAGGCTGTTGCGTAGTTTCAATGTAACAGCTATGAACGATGCTCCGTTGTTTTCCTGTTCAGGAGCTGTGTAGACAAGTTGTTGTTACTTTACTTGCACGAAACGTTGTCGTTGAAACTACGTTATGGGTCTGATGACTGTCTTGGAGTGGCGTACGTTATCCAAGAAAAACAACAGGCAAGTTGTAGCTTTTTCACTGTACTGGCTGGACCAGTGCGTGTAACCAAAATGACTGGGTTTAAGTAAAGATAAAACAATCAGGAGATGACTTTTTTATTTCACTACCAATCCAAATGGTGAATAACTGAAAATATAAATACAATTTTACAATGTGTTCAATGAGAATTTTAAAATACGGATAAACAGTTCGTAGTTATATAAAGCTGTAAATAGATATAGGAAGATGTGGTGTGAGTGCCAATGAGACAACTCTCCATCCAAACAACAATTTAAAAATTAAACCATTATAGGTTAAAGTACGGCCTTCAACACGGAGCCTTGGCTCACACCGAACAACAAGCTATAAAGGGCCCCAAAATTACTAGTGTAAAACCATTCAAACGGGAAAACCAACGGTCTAATCTATATAAACAAAACGAGAAACGAGAAACACGTATATATTACATAAACAAACGACAACTACTGTACATCAGATTCCTGACTTAGGACAGGTGCAAACATTTGCAGCGGGATTAAGCGTTTTAATGGGCCCAAACCTTCTCCCTTTTTCTGAAACAATAGCATAACATCACAACATATAAAAACATACGATAAAATATCAATTAGCAGACTTAACTCAATCAAAAAACGTATGATTACACAAAGAACGAATAAATTTGATCTGCGATATCTGAATACAAATGCATAGTTAATTAAATATTAGAGACAAACAGTCATGACCAAAAGGCTATCAAACAAATTCAAACACACTGAGAAATATTTAACCAATCAATGTTCACTTTAGAAAAAAACCGGTT
This sequence comes from Mytilus galloprovincialis, assembly GCF_965363235.1. NCBI lineage: Eukaryota > Metazoa > Mollusca > Bivalvia > Mytilida > Mytilidae > Mytilus > Mytilus galloprovincialis. The sequence goes on from NC_134842.1 coordinate 1,813,028, forward strand.
TTTTATAATCTTGAAGTTTATACAAATGTTGTAAGAATAAGTGAAAAATTGAAGATATTACAAATAATCAAAGCTGGTATACAGCCAAGATCCATATAAATAAAAAATGACAAAAAAGCATTATAAACAGTATCAACAGGTCGAATTAACAAGAAAATACGATTAGAGAGTACTCGCAGTTACTGACAGCTAGTTAAAAGCCAAAACCAATTAATAGTAAAAAATCATGCATCAGAGACTAAAATCGACTAAAACACATCACAGGGATTTAGTATTTTAACGTCTTTTGAGTTCCTGCTATTTCCTTTACAGCAGTTGGCACACGCTGGAGAGGGTCTTCCGTTTAGTCAGGGAGAGGGCTAACTGCTTGGCTGCCATCGTATTCAAGGATACGAGCCTCGGCTGCTGCAGCTACAGCTTCGCCTTTTGCTTCGAGAATGTTCAAAGCGGCCTTAATTTCGGCTTTTCTCGGACCGCACGTGCGGCTTCCTGTTTCGTTTGAATTTTCCTGCGAACGGCCTCATGTTCTTTTTTTAGCTTTGATGTACTCATCCTCTAGTTCTGCTTCGGCTATTCTACGTGAGGCCTCTTGTTTTGCACGGATGGCATCTTGTTTATTTCGGCATTAATTTCTGTTTGTCTGTATAGGGTCTGTTCCTGTAATAGAGGGCAGCTTTTTTCTTAGCAAAGGCTATCATCTTTTATCTAGCGGATTCTGCATTGGGACGCTTTCTCCGTGCTAGGCTTGACATGTCAGAGATGTTTGAGCTCCCACTGTGCGAGGTGGTCTTGCTCTTAGATGTCCTTGTTTTTTCAGATTTAGCCTTTGTCAAGGTAAGGCGATGCTCGTGCTCAATTGTCAGGTCGACTTTAGACATTCGGATATCCGTTGAGAATTTGCAAGTATCAATGTCTTGAAGGCTGTCTAATGTTCTTGTATTTTTGAGAAATTTCAAGTACTCGTCTGTTAGCCTGTAATAATAAGTACAGGCTTGTACAATTTTATTTTGTGCTGTTAACAATTATTGATGGGGGTCGTTACGAGGCTTGGTCGTTTCTTCTAATAGCTGAGATTCTAGGTTTGACCATAGGGCATCTAAGTCGTGATAGAACTTGTAACGTTTTTCTATAAAGTCTCTTTTCGGTAAATTCACGCACTCGGCTAGTCTCGGCACTTTCATCTTAATTTGTTCTTTTAGACGGATTTTCTTCTAGTTCTTCAGTGACATATCCTTCCGGGGGCTGAACATCTTGTTATTCCGCGTGAATGGGATCCATGATGTTAATAAACTAACTGAAGGCAATGTTTGTTCAACGTTGTTGGTTTGATGCCTAGGACGCAAAGGCTGTTGCGTAGTTTCAATGTAACAGCTATGAACGATGCTCCGTTGTTTTCCTGTTCAGGAGCTGTGTAGACAAGTTGTTGTTACTTTACTTGCACGAAACGTTGTCGTTGAAACTACGTTATGGGTCTGATGACTGTCTTGGAGTGGCGTACGTTATCCAAGAAAAACAACAGGCAAGTTGTAGCTTTTTCACTGTACTGGCTGGACCAGTGCGTGTAACCAAAATGACTGGGTTTAAGTAAAGATAAAACAATCAGGAGATGACTTTTTTATTTCACTACCAATCCAAATGGTGAATAACTGAAAATATAAATACAATTTTACAATGTGTTCAATGAGAATTTTAAAATACGGATAAACAGTTCGTAGTTATATAAAGCTGTAAATAGATATAGGAAGATGTGGTGTGAGTGCCAATGAGACAACTCTCCATCCAAACAACAATTTAAAAATTAAACCATTATAGGTTAAAGTACGGCCTTCAACACGGAGCCTTGGCTCACACCGAACAACAAGCTATAAAGGGCCCCAAAATTACTAGTGTAAAACCATTCAAACGGGAAAACCAACGGTCTAATCTATATAAACAAAACGAGAAACGAGAAACACGTATATATTACATAAACAAACGACAACTACTGTACATCAGATTCCTGACTTAGGACAGGTGCAAACATTTGCAGCGGGATTAAGCGTTTTAATGGGCCCAAACCTTCTCCCTTTTTCTGAAACAATAGCATAACATCACAACATATAAAAACATACGATAAAATATCAATTAGCAGACTTAACTCAATCAAAAAACGTATGATTACACAAAGAACGAATAAATTTGATCTGCGATATCTGAATACAAATGCATAGTTAATTAAATATTAGAGACAAACAGTCATGACCAAAAGGCTATCAAACAAATTCAAACACACTGAGAAATATTTAACCAATCAATGTTCACTTTAGAAAAAAACCGTTTTTTTATAATCTTGAAGTTTATACAAATGTTGTAAGAATAAGTGAAAAATTGAAGATATTACAAATAATCAAAGCTGGTATACAGCCAAGATCCATATAAATAAAAAATGACAAAAAAGCATTATAAACAGTATCAACAGGTCGAATTAACAAGAAAATACGATTAGAGAGTACTCGCAGTTACTGACAGCTAGTTAAAAGCCAAAACCAATTAATAGTAAAAAATCATGCATCAGAGACTAAAATCGACTAAAACACATCACAGGGATTTAGTATTTTAACGTCATTAATAGTCAAAGAAGACATGACTTGTGCAATGCCAAAAATAAATGTATCGACAGGTAGTAGTATAGTGAAGAGCGACTTCTATAGAAATAAAAGTTAACGTGGCTGTGTCCCCTATACATCTCGCCTCAAAAGATAATGAAATTTAGTTATGTTTTAATTTGCTAATGACAAAATCAATATTAGTGCCAATGTGAACTATATTCATAGATCTAATTACAATATTGGTACGATAACCCTTACTTATAAGTTTGTTTAAAGGTTCGATGAGTTTACAAGGATCACATAGTGATTTCCTCGCTTTAAGTACAATATTACCATAAAATTTAGGATGAGAAATACCATTTTTAATAAGCTTTCTACAGGTATAGCCAAATTTACTAATCAAATCTTTGTATCTATGAAAGAATTTAGTAAAAGTTTTAAGTAATTTATGGTATCGAAATCCCTGACACAACAATTTACCAGTGATGCATTGATTACGTTCGTTAAAATCTATGACATCAGAACACACACGGGCAAACCGAACGAGTTGCGATATATAAACACCGTATGATGGAGCCAAAGGCACATCGCCGTCTAAAAAAGGAAAATTAACAATAGGAAATGAAAAATCGTCTCTTTTGTCGTAAATTTTAGTGTGAAGTTTCCCGTTTGAAATTGAAATGTCTAAATCTAGAAAAGGACAACTGCTGCTGTTTATGTTAGATTTAGTTAAAGTAAGTTCGTTTGGGTAAATTTCTGAAGTATATTTAGAGAACTCTGGATTATTCAACGAAAAAATATCATCCAGATAACGGTAGGTATTTTTGAATGTATCAACCAAATGTAACAATGATGGGTCTTTACTGAGTTTGGTCATAAACTGAGATTCATAGCAATATAGAAATAAATCTGCTATTAAAGGGGCACAGTTGGTGCCCATAGGAATACCTACTACCTGACGATACACTTTATCGCCGAAACGTACATAAATGTTATCAAGCAGAAAGTTTAAAGCTTCAATCATATCCTCACATTTCCAGTAAGTGTATCTAGCATACTTTCCTTTTTCGTTACAGAAAAAGGCCTTAAACGAGTTACAGCAAATAAAATTACAATGAGATTTTTCGAAAGACCATTTTATCAAATACAAAAACTGTTCTTTATAATGATAAATAGATGAATATTCTTGCACACGTCGGGTTCTGTCTGAATTAAATTGTGTAATTGCAAATACGAACAGTTTGAACTGTTAAACATTCATAGTTTCATTATAACATGGGAAAATATATTCATAGCTGATGTAAAGACATGATTCAAGATCCGGGGCTTGATTGCTAAGGCGGTTTTATGTCACGGCTCCCACAAAAAGTATGATTTAATGTGTATCAGATGTGGTTTGATAACTAATTTGTGATCAGACGAAGTTGTAATAGAAGTTGGAAACTTTTACAGTCGTAAGATGTCAAATTCAGCAAATAATACAAATACTACAGTTGAAAATTCAGAGGTAAACGAAACCAATGACAAAAACAATATGGCGGACACCATCGAGACTTACTCTTCTATATTGCAAAAACAAAACACAAAAAACAATTATGATGTTGAGGACGTAAAACCAGTTTTCATATTAGAAACTGACTTGTTTGGCAACACTAAACCAAGCAGAGACCAGTTTTTAACACACATAGAACTGTACAAAACCATTGACGCTACAATATGCCCAGCCAGTCATCTCAAAGGGTTGCAGCGTGTTCGAGGTTTGTGGAGAATCTATTTTGATTCTGATATCGATAGAGAATCCCTCATTACGTCTGGCATAACAATTCGGAATAATTAATCCAGGTTTACAGTAGAAACCCAAGGATAATTGTTAATGAAAGACCAACTTACCTGAAAGTACGTGTAAAAAATGTGCCCTGTTCCGCTGAGGACGGACAGATTGAACAAAGCTTAGAATACCGCGGATGCGAGGTTATTAAAATGTACAGAGAACGATTGCGAGTAGATGGCCTGTTATCAAATTGCCAAACTGGAGACAGAATCGCAATGGTAGCTCCTTTAAGTAAAGCTTTACCTAGATCTGTCCTTATTGGTAAATACAGAGCAACAGTTATTCACCAAGGACAAGAAAATCACAATCAAGCTGAAATCTCATGCAATAAATGCCTACAGAAAGGTCACAAATTTTCGCAGTGTCCAAATGACTGGGTTTGTCTTCATTGTAACAAACAAGGACACAGACAAGCAGAGTGTAATTCGCATCTAAGTGAAAGTGACGACACAGAAGACGACAATTCAGATGGGGATAAGTCAGAAACAGAAGACTCGGTGCAGACATCACAATCAATACTGCAACCAATCCCCAATGACAGTCAAACAGTATCAGCTATAGCTCCACTCAGTAATGATCAAACAGACACTTCTACCAACAAAAGTGCAGACAACGACAATACATACATGAACAATCATGACTCAGGATTGGAAGCTATAAACACCAACACTCCAATAGATGGTTCGCACAAAAAAAAGAAGAAAAAAAAACTGACTAATAATCAAAAGAAAACACTAGGAGATATAAGCCGATATTTCCAAGGAACGAACCAAACTCCAAGAAATAAAACCGATAAGAGAAATGCAACAACCCCAACAGAATAGTATCAAGAACGTACAGGTCCTGCACAAAAGACATTTAAACCGTAGGGCCAGTACGATATGTAAATCCATTACAATGCAATTGTTAAATAATTAAACCACTACAATGCTCAAATATAAATATATGTACATAGAATTTATTATTTTTATTTTATTAATTAAAAAAAAACAAAAAAATGATTGTGATGCAATGCAAGATTGCATACTTTCAAAAGATTATGACTATTTGAATGTCAAATATATGTTTATCATAAAAAATGTTTATGTTTCAAACAATCACCTGTTAGTATGGTACGCTATAAATAGAACATTAGAATTTGAATGTATCTTTGGTAAAAACCACATCATTGATATTGAAATTGCAAGAAATACACATATCTATATCCAACATTTTTTTCTCCATGTGAAAAAAAATCCATCAGTCATTTATGCCACGTTTATAATCCAGAGTGGTAATACTCTTCACACTTGTTTTCAATGTATAGAAAAGGAAAATCCAAATCTATGTTTAGAACATGACACTAATTGTATAGCCATCCACGTTTTTTTAACATTCACAGGTAAATCCAATAATGATACATTTCTATTCTGGCTAATATTTGGAATATGGTATATCACAAACCCATCAATGAAATTGTTTAACTTTTCTTTTAATAACATCTGGTGTTCAGACATACCACTTCAATTTGCTAATCAGAATCTGGGTCAGTGTCTGAGTAATGTCAAGGCCATATTCGGTCTGAAAATAGACAATGAAATAAAAAGTAAACAATGTAGTTATCATGCTATAAATGTTAAAATGATTATTTGCAATATTATTGTAAGCACTATTGGCAATGTTATGTACAATGTGTATATTAATATTAATACTAACTGTATATACCATGTTGTAAACAAATTATGGTTATATTATATATAAGAAACTTTACTTTTTTTAACTAGAAATCTATGGTAAACAATGAGTGAAACAATACATATATGTTCATTAAACTGCCAAGGTCTTGGTTCAAAAGATAAAAGACAAAGGCTTCATATGTGGATGAAGTATCAGAATTGTAATATTTTATTTGTACAAGAGGGTCATTTTACTTCTACTTTAGAGGAAAAATTTAAAAATGAATTCAGAGGTGATACATACCACAGTTATGGAAATTCTCAATCAAGAGGGGTATCTATTTTTATAAGTGATCACACTGATTATCAATTAATTGATAAATTTCAAGATGAGGAGGGGCGCATAATTTTGATTAACATAGAAATTTCAGAAAGTATATATACTCTAGTTAATATTTATGCACCAAATCTACCTAAAAATAGTAATGTTTTCTTCAAAAAAGTAAATGACATGATACAGAAAAACAGTTTAGGTATGGTCATAGTAGGGGGAGATATGAATGATACATTATCTAATATTGACAACAACAAAAAACAACAGAAATAATAAAAGAAAACAAAAACCAGTCAACAGTTTAAAGTGGTTAATCAAAACACACAAACTGATAGATATTTGGAGAGACATACATAGAAATAATATACAATTTACATGGAGACGGGAAAATAAGATAAACGAAGCTTCACGCATAGACTACTTTCTTGTTTGTCCAGAAATAAGGTCACATATTTATTCAACAGATATAAGACCTGCACTTATTTCACATACAGATCACCAAGCTATATCTTTAAAGGTAAAAGGGAGATCACAATCAAAAGGGAAAGGTTATTTTAAAATTAATAACAGTATCTTAGATAATACAGAGTATAAAAATATAATAAAAGGTCTTATCATGAAATATAAAAATAAAACAAAACTTACTGATAAAATAGGCCATCAATGGGATCTGTTCAAAATTGAAGTTCGAGAACATACTGTTGCATACTGTAAAAGAAATGCAAATAAATATAAAAGTGAAATACATATATTGGAAAATAAGATAAAAAAATTAAATGAAAATATAAACAGAAACTGTAAAGATGATGTTATTAAACATTATCAAGAAGAATTAACTTATGATGAATGTAAAGTAAGAAAAATTTATGAAATAAAAAGTAAAGGAGCTCAAATAAGGTCAAGGATTAAATGGGTAGAAGAAGGAGAGAAAAATACTAAAAAATTTTTGGGACTAGAAAAAGCTAGACAGACCAGAAAGACTATAACTGCTTTAAAAGATGAAAAAGGAGATATACATACAGAGTCTTCTAAAATTTTACAAATAGAAAAAAAATTCTATCAAAATATTTATAATAGCACATGCCCAAATGTAAAATCCATAGATAAATATAAATATATTAATGATATAAATATTGATCATAAATTAAATAAACAAGAGAGTGAGATTATGGAAGGTACGTTAACCATTGAAGAATGTACTAGTTCTTTATTCAAGATGAAACTTAATAAATCACCTGGAATTGATGGACTTAGTGTTGAGTTCTATAGGACTTTTTGGAATGATTTAAAAGAATTTGCTGTATCTACATTTAATTATTCATATAAAAAAGGGGAGTTAACAAGTTCTCAAAAACTATGAGTTATTTCTCTAATACATAAAAAAATGATCCACTTCGCTTAAATAATTATAGACCCATAACTTTATTAAATATTGATACAAAATTAATTGCATATTCATTGGCTCAACGCATTAAAAATATACTTCCAAATATTATACATAAGGATCAAAATGGTTATGTTAAAAATAGATATATAGGTTATAATATTAGACAAATCCAAGATATAATTGATTATGCAGAAAGATTTAACATAGAGGGGGCACTACTTTTTTTAGATTTCTCTAAAGCATTTGACTCTTTAGAATGGGATTTTATGTTTTCAGCTTTAAAAAAATTTGGATTCCAAAACTCTATGCTTAAATGGATTAAAACTTTATATACAGATATAAAAAGCTCAGTAATAAATAATGGATGGATATCTGAACTCATAAGCATTCAACGCGGTATACGACAAGGGTGTCCGTGCAGTGCATTAATTTTTGTTATTGCAGTAGAGATATTAGCCTGTAACATAAGGCAAGACCATAACATTAAAGGCTTTGAAATCAAGATAGATGGGAAAACACATTCATTAAAAGTCAGCCAACTTGCAGACGATACAACACTTTTTCTAAAATCACTAAAAGACATTTCAAAAGTTTTAAATGTGATTGAAATCTTTGGCACATTATCAGAACTTAAATTAAACAGATCAAAAACAGAAGGCATATGGTTAGGAAAACACAAACATTGTAAAGAAAAATATGAAAACATTAACTTTACAAACAAACCAGTAAAATGTTTAGGAGTTTTTTTTGGTTGTAATAAAAATGATTGTCAAAAGCTCAATGCTGAAAAACAATTAGAAAAATCTGAGAAGATAATTAAAAACTGGGAGAAAAGAAATCTAACCTTATTGGGAAAAATAACAGTTATTAAATCACTGATTCTACCCAATATTACTTTTTTAGCATCTGTTTCTCATATAGAAAAAGAATATATTGATAAATTTAAAAACATTGTATTTCAATTCTTATGGAAAAGCAAAACAGAAAAAGTTAAACGTAATGTATTAAGCTATGAATTGCTAGATGGTGGTTTAAAAATGATTGACATAGATAAATACATAGAATCTTTAAAAATTATATGGAGATTTTGCCAACTGGAAAGTAATACCATTATTTTATTTTAATAAATTTGGCAAGAATTTCCTTATCTTTCATATGACCATTGATGGTATTAACTCAATTCCTGGTTTAAATAAGCTGCCAGAATTTTATTTGAATATATTAAAAGCATGGGTAAAAAACAAAAAAATAGAGCAACCAGAAAACTTTAGAACTATTCGACAACAAGTAATCTGGGGAAATCAATTTATCAAGATTAAAAAAAAAAGCCTTATATTTCAAAACTGGATAAATAGCAAAATCATATATGTAAATGACATTATAGATGAAAATGGTAACATATCAGAGAAATATATTTTACAAAAACTCAATATTAAATGTAATTGGTTGTCAGAATTTTCTCAATTGAAGAAAGCTTTACCAAAAGAATGGATAAACATTTAAAGACAAGAAAATTCAAAGAAAACTCAAGTAAAAACAGATTATGTTTAATTTATTAAGAGAAATTGTAATTATACAGAAACATTAGACAAGTTAGAAACAAAAAAAATTTATAACACATTCATTCAGAATGAGATTCAAATTCCTGTTGGTTTTAACAGATGGAAAACAGTGTTAAATATTGAGTATATTAAGAGTTCAGTCTGTAATATATTGAAATTTGTTCACCATTATTTGAAAGAAAATAAATATAAAGTGTTTCGTTGGAAATTGTTACACTTTATTCTACCTTGTAAAACTTTATTAAAACAGTAGTATATCTGCAATGCTTCAAATTGTAATTTTTGCAATACCACTGAAGATTATGATCACATGTTTCTGAAATGTCATTTTCTTGATGACTTCTTTAGTAAAATTAAAAATCTTTTTGGAAAACTGAATATTGATAATAATATTCTAACATTGAAAAATCTAGTATTTGGTTTTAAAATTAATGATGAACAATATTATGAAATAAATTATTTGATTACATTAATAATGTTTTGTATATATAAAGCTTACTACATGTCTGAACAGAAAACAGAAGCTATAAATGTTTATGCTGTATTTAAAGCAGAATTTATGTATAGTTACAAATTACAGGCAAAATGTAAGACTACACATTGTAATTGTTTCCTAGAAAAAGCTTTCAAATTGTTGAAATAATTTTTTGTTTGTTTGAGAAATATATGATCTAGCAAAAATAAATGAAAGAACTTAATTAAAGATATAAATTTTTAAAATTACACATCAGGAACTGATGAAGTAATATAAATTTTACTGTTCACCGCCTCATGTTAAGATTAATATCGAGGCTATTTATATCAATTTACCGTTACAAAAAGAAGATTTGAAAAAGAAACCAGTCTTACTCTTGATCTTCTTTACACTATTGATAAATTTTGATTTAGACATACCTGTTATAATGCTATATCACATCTGTTTGTTCTATTTTTAAAGTCGCATAAACATGTTTAGGTGGCACGGTAGTATTTGCATTCCAGAATTTAGGTTGCTCTTTTGTGTACCCTACTTAGGTTAATGTATCTAAACAGTGTGATTGGACAAAAAATACAGTATCAACTGAACATACTTTCCCAAACTGAGGGATGAATCAGGTGTAGAAAAATATGAAATAATTTTACATACAGATGAAAATGAATTTTTGAGAATTTTTTTTAATTTTTTATTCACTGCACCATAAAAGACCTAAAAGTACTAGTGGCCTTAGGTTTTTAAAAATATCAAAAAAAGTAAACGGTCATGATGCATATTCAAATTCATTTCTTAATAGTAAAATGAAAGTATTTCAGTTAACTGTGAATGTAGAATTTTTTGCAGTGTTAGAAAGTGGTGAAAATTCTAAAAAGGCTATCATTATCCCTTATGGGCCAGGAAATACTACCGTGCCACCTTAAGGGGGATATACATTTTTACACTAAATCAATAAAGGAATTTATTTTACCTATGCAATTTGTAGGTTTATCAATAAAAAGTTGATTAAGAGCAACTATGATAAAAACAAGCTTTAAATTCCACCCCTGAGAGTAAAAGTTGCTGATTCAGCAAAATTTGCCTGATCTGTGGGTAATAATGTAAAAATTTACCTAGAAAGTAGAACTTCATTATTTGTATGTAACTTGCAATACATTTTTAATTATAAGTGCTCGCTTTAACTTTTCGCATTGTCTGACACATGTGCAACCACTGAAATTTGAGACGCGACATTCTTCGGTTGCATGTACATCCTACTATTTTCACCGAAATAAATAAATTGCATAATTTCTTATTTTTTTCAACACAAGTACAGCTATACTAGTTTTCTTCATGTTTAATTTGTAGTTCTGATTTAACATGACACCAGTAGCAGCTTTTGGGGAACCAGTAAGTGGTTAAGGGGTCCTTACTTATTCATTTAGCTCTCATATTGGTCTGAAATAGAGATAGAAATAGGGGTTTCTTTACATTGACTAGACATTATTTTTGACAAAGAATGTTTTTATGATGTTATATCAGCATGATTAAATGGTTTATTCATTTTCCATGCAAATACCATTAATTTTTAAGATTTTCTGACAGTGAAAAACACAATAAAGGCAAATTGATTATGTAAGGGGACATAATTTAACTTAATGCATACATGAGAAATAGACAAACAGTCAACTTAGAGATGTATTCTAGTACATGTATTGTGAAAAAGATTTTAGAATAATAGTTAAGTGCAGTCTAAAGACTCTTGTTGTATAGCCCTCATAATCTGGAAATGTTTAAAGTAGTATAAGGCATGCTGTAAAATGTGGAATGGGCTTTAATCTCATTTTTCATGATTTGGTGCTTATTAAACTGTTTCTTTCAGTCAGATTAACCATAAATACAGTTGGCAATCCAATATTTCCTCCTGAATCACCATGTTTGACTTCTGTGTTGATTTGAAACATCATATATTTGGGTTTTGTTCACTCCTTAAGTAAAAATGGTAAGATGAAAAAAAAGTGAAAATCTGCCAGATGGGGTAGGGATGTAATGTTTCATTTTTTTTTTGTAAGAAATAAGTGCAGACTAGTATTCTTTATTATAATATGTTCCAAAGTAAGAAGTCTATGCATCATAGGTGTCATGACTGGTTTCAAGTTTGTTATGTCTTGGTTAAGGTGGCACGGTAGTATTTGCATTCCAGAATTTAGGTTGCTCTTTTGTGTACCCTACTTAGGTTAATGTATCTAAACAGTGTGATTGGACAAAAAATACAGTATCAACTGAACATACTTTCCCAAACTGAGGGATGAATCAGGTGTAGAAAAATATGAAATAATTTTACATACAGATGAAAATGAATTTTTGAGAATTTTTTTTAATTTTTTATTCACTGCACCATAAAAGACCTAAAAGTACTAGTGGCCTTAGGTTTTTAAAAATATCAAAAAAAGTAAACGGTCATGATGCATATTCAAATTCATTTCTTAATAGTAAAATGAAAGTATTTCAGTTAACTGTGAATGTAGAATTTTTTGCAGTGTTAGAAAGTGGTGAAAATTCTAAAAAGGCTATCATTATCCCTTATGGGCCAGGAAATACTACCGTGCCACCTTAAGGGGGATATACATTTTTACACTAAATCAATAAAGGAATTTATTTTACCTATGCAATTTGTAGGTTTATCAATAAAAAGTTGATTAAGAGCAACTATGATAAAAACAAGCTTTAAATTCCACCCCTGAGAGTAAAAGTTGCTGATTCAGCAAAATTTGCCTGATCTGTGGGTAATAATGTAAAAATTTACCTAGAAAGTAGAACTTCATTATTTGTATGTAACTTGCAATACATTTTTAATTATAAGTGCTCGCTTTAACTTTTCGCATTGTCTGACACATGTGCAACCACTGAAATTTGAGACGCGACATTCTTCGGTTGCATGTACATCCTACTATTTTCACCGAAATAAATAAATTGCATAATTTCTTATTTTTTTCAACACAAGTACAGCTATACTAGTTTTCTTCATGTTTAATTTGTAGTTCTGATTTAACATGATACCAGTAGCAGCTTTTGGGGAACCAGTAAGTGGTTAAGGGGTCCTTACTTATTCATTTAGCTCTCATATTGGTCTGAAATAGAGATAGAAATAGGGGTTTCTTTACATTGACTAGACATTATTTTTG